>NW_006431075.1:409711-413938 GCF_000325575.1 Pteropus alecto
GGGTGGGACTGCAAATTTGTACAGCCACTGTGGAAAACAGTATGGAAGTTCCTCAAAAAACTAAGAATTGATCTACCATATGATCCAGCAATCGCTCTTCTGGGCATTTACTCCAAAGACTTGAAAACCCATATCCGAAAAGATATTTGCACACCGATGTCCATAGCAGCATTATTTACAGTGGCCAGAACATGGAAGCAAACGAAGTATCCTACGATTGTGGTACATATGTACAATGGAATATTACTCAGCCAGAAGAGATGAAATACTGCCATTTGTGATAACGTGGATGGACATCAAGATAATCATGCTAAGTAAAATATGCCAGACAGAAAAAGTTGAAATCCACATGATATCACTTATATGTGGGATGTAAACCTGAAAGCAACAAATGAACAGGACAAACAGAGACTCATGGACATGGACAATAGACTACGGGTTACAAGAGGGTAATGGGGAAGAGGGTCGGAGGGGGTTAGATGAGGCGAAAGAGGTTAAATATGTGTTGACAGAAAGAAATCTAACTGTGGATGGTGAACACACAATGCAATATATATATGCCTTATTGTTAAATTGTACACCCAAAACTTACTGGAGTTTGTTAACCAATGTCACCATTAAATGAATGAATGAATGAATAAACAAATGTAGATTTCATTCTTTAAAAAAGAAATATCAAATACCTTTCTTAATGAGGTACAACTTTGTTTACTTTAAATTAATTCAACAGGTTGGTAATTAGAGGTCTTTCCTCTATTTTCCAGTAGGTGGCAGTATAGTATAAATGTTTTGCTTCTACGTGAGCTAATTATGTTTGAGAGAGAGCATTTTCCACCTTCCGTTGTTCTGTCAAAGGTATTCCCAGTGCTCTGTTCATTTCTGCATTTGCCTCCAGGTCTCTGACGTTTCGCTGCTGACTGTGTCACTTCAGCTATATGTTTCGCTACAGTCATGACTGTCACTGCTGGGGTAACAGTGATGGTGTCTCCTCTCAATCTGTCTGGAGTTGTCTGGGTCTTGGGCAATGCTGCTGTGTATGGAGGGTGGGGCAGATGTGGGGAAACCAAGGTTGCAAGACTCACTGCTGTTGCTGCCCTGTTCCCTGTGGCCACTGTTATCATTGTGACTGAGAGGACAGTTTTACATGTGACAGCTCTGCTGATGCCAGCAAATTCTCCAGAGGTATTGCACCACCACACCTCTGGGAGGAAGCCACATTCAGAGGCACCAGTGGTGCTGCTCCCTTTTATTTATTTTCCTGAACACTTGTAGAAGAGCTGAAATTGTGGGCCCATTCTCCACCTCTGGTACTACAATGTCTAGTTCTGCAGGCTCAGCCACCATGGCCAGGAAACAGGGTCATGGGTATTGTCTCTGCTATTCCATCAATTTTGCTTCCCCTATGCATTCCAGTCCACTCACCTCCAAATGTACAAATATATGGATCTTTCAGCTGTCCTAATGCATTGAGCAGAGGACTCTTTGTTGAATTGTACATGTCCCACTAGTAGTAGATTAAAGGAGAGAGGTAAAGGGAACATCTCACTCTACTATGATGCTGGCATCACTTCTGTTAGTGGTCCATTTTCATTCTTTTGCATGTTGCTGTCCAGTTTTCCCAACACCATTTATTGGAGATATTGCCTTCTCCATTGTATATTCTTGGCTTTTTTGTCATAAATTAACTGACCATATATATATGTGGGTTTATTTCTCAGGTCTTTTTTGTTTCATTAATCTATGTCTGTTTTTATTCCAATAGCATACTGTTTTGATTATTAAAGCCTTGTAGTGTCTATGGTCCTATCACGCTGAATATGCCCAACCTCATCTGATCGCTGAAGTTAAGCAGGTCAGGCATGGTTAGTACTTGGATGGGAAACTATAGCCTTGTAGTATAGTTTGAAATCAGGGAGCGTGATTCCTCCTGGTTTGTTCTTCTTTCTCAAGATTGCTTTGTCTACAGAAAGTATTTTGTTGTTGCATACAAATGTTAGGATTATTTGTTCTTTTTCTTTGAAAACTGTCATTGGAAATTTGAAAGTTATTGCATTTAATATGGATATTGCTTTGGTTAATATGAGCATTTTAATAGTATTAAATTTTTCAATCTGTAAATATGGAATTTTTTTCTATCTTTGTTTTTTTCAGTTTCTTTCATTAATGTCTTATAGTTTTCAGTGTACATATCTTCCATTCTATCATTAAAGTTATTCCTAGGTATTTTGTGATTCTTGATGGAATTATAAAGTGAATGTTTTATTAGTATCTATTTATTATACTTAGTTATTAATGTATGAAATACAGCAGATGTTTGCATATTGATTTTGTATCAATTGAATTCGTTGGTTAGTTCTAACAGTTTCTTGGTGAAGGATTTAGGGTTTTATGTACATAATATGTCATCGGCAAATAGTGACAGCTTGACTTCTTTCTTTTCAATTTGGATGAATTTTCTTTATTTTCCTTGCCTAATTGCTTTCCTAAAGACTTTCAATAATATGTTGAATAAAAGTAGTTGGAGTGGCATCCTTCTGTTACTCCTGATCTTAAAGAAAAAGCATAGTTTTTCACTGTTATATGATACTAGCTGTGATCTTGTCATCTATGACCATTTTTAATGTTGAGGTACATTCCTTCTACAACCACTTTTAAAAGGTTTTTTTTTTTTTTTTTCCGTAAATGAGTGTTGATTTGGGTCAAATTTCTTTTCTGCATTTATAGAGGTTAACATAAAGTTTTCATCTTTCATTTTATTAATGGGGAATATCACATTGATTGATTTGTGGATGCTGGATCATCCTTGCATCTATGGAATAAATCCTACTTGATAAGGTTATATGATATATTTATTTAACTATCTATCTATCTATCTATCTATCTATTTATTTATTTATTTTTATTTGTTATGGTGACATTGGTTAACAAAATCCAGTAAGTTTCAGCTCTATATTTTAACAGTAAGGCCTATATATGTATATATATATGTGTGTATATGTATATATACACATATATATACACACACACACATACATACACATAGTGTGTTCACCTCCCATAGTTAGATTTTTTTGTGTGTTACCACATATTTGATGCCTTTTACACCATCTACCTCCCCCCTCCTCCCTTTCCCTTCCTTTCTGGTAACCACTAAACTATTGCGTATGTCCATGAATCTGTTTGTTTATCCTGTTTGCTTGTTGCTTTTAGGTTTATATCTCACATATATGTTATGTCATGTGATTTTCAACTTTTTCTGTCTGGCTTATTTCACATAGCATGATTATCTCAAGGTCCATCCATGTTCACACAAATGACAGTATTTCATCTCTTCTTATAGCTAAGTAATATTCCATTGTACATATGTACCACAGCTTCTTTACCCAATCATCTATCTTAGAATATAGGAATGCTATGGATATTTGAACATTTATTTTGTATACAGAAACTTCATTATATCTGCTTATTGTTTCTAGTAGTGTTCTGGTGGAGTCTTTGTGGTTTTCTATATAGAAAATCATGTCATCTGCAAATAGTGACAGTCTGACTTCTTCATTTTCTATTTGGATGCCTTTTATATCTTTCTCTTGCCTGATTGCACTTGCTACATCCCAGGGGCATATGGAATGGTTCAGCATATGCAAATCAATCAATGTGATACACCACATAAATAAATTTAAAAATAAGGATCATATGATTATATCAAAAATGTAGAAAAAGCCTTTGACAAGGTATAGCATCCATTTATAATCAAACCACTTAACAAAATTGGTATAGAAGGAAAGTACCTTAACATAATAAAGGCCATATACAATAAATCCTCAGCCAACATTATACTGAATGGTGAAAAAAAAAACACCTTTTCATTAAGATCAAGAACAAGACAAAGCTGTCTACTATCACCACTGTTATTCAATATAACATTGGAAGTGTTTTTTTTTTTTCAATTTCACTGGCAGAGGTTTAACTCATCAAGCACCATAAATAATCATAGTAACACAGTATCACAAATTTTACAATATTCCAGGAACCAAACTTAAAGTCCAGAAGACTATGATATAAATGATAGAAACTTCAAAAGATCTCGCATTAAGAAACTCAACAAGATACTTGAAAATGCAGAATAGTTCAATGAGCTATGGAATAAAAATAATGAACAGGTCAAGTATTTTGCCAAAGAAAATGAAACTCTAAAATAATACCAAACAGAAATCCTGGAGTTGAAGA
>NW_006431075.1:414149-425105 GCF_000325575.1 Pteropus alecto
GAGAGAGAGAGAGAGAGAGAGAGAATGCATTAGAAAGCATTGGAAATTGAGCAGAGCAGACCATATGAAAGAGAGAAATAGTGAGCTTCAAGATGGACATCTAGAAATTATTCAGATGGGAGGGGAAAGGAAACTAATACTTAAAAGAAAAAAAAAAGAACTCTACAAGAACTACCCAATTCCATTAGAAAGGACAACATAAAAATAATTAGTATCCCAGAAAAAGAAGAGAAGGAGAAGGAAGCAGATAGCTTATTTTAAAAAATAATGAGAACTTTCCATACCTAGAGAAGGAGCTGGACACAGAAGTACAAGAAGCTAACAAAACACTTAAGTATCTCAATAGAAAAAGACCTTTTCCAAGGCACATTATATTAAAACTGTCAGAAGTCAGTGATAAAGAAAGAATTCTAAAGGCATCTGAGGTTAAAAGACAGTAACCTACCAAGTAACCCCCATAAGGCTATCATCAGATTTCTCTGGAGAAACTCCACAGGCCAAGAGAGAATAGAAAGATGCAATTAAAATATTGAAAGATAAAAATTGGCAAGCAATAAGAATTCATCTGACAAAGTTATCTTTCAGATATGAAGGAGAAAAAAAGGTTTTCCAGACAACAAAAAGCTGAGTGAGTTCACCACAAGACCTGCTATACAAGGGAAATTGAAAGAATCTCTACCAGAAAGAAAAAGGCAAACATACACAATACCTATAGTAAGATGATAAAGAAAAAGACGGAATCAGAAAATTGTGACTTTATTACAGAATATAGTGTTTAACACTTAATTATACCATAAAGGTTATGGGGGGTAAAGCATTAAATATAACTACTGCTAGTTTAATTTGGTAATGAACACACAACATAAAAAAATGACAATTTTTAACAAAAATATGAAAGGGAAGGAGAGAAAGAATGAAACTTGTGTAGGTAAAAGAAACTAAGATGTTATCAGAAAAACCAAAACTATTTTATTTATGAAACATTTTATATAAATATCATGGTAACTAGAAAATAAAAATCTAGAGCATAGATAGGAAACTTGTAAAACTGTGTGAAAAACATTAAAGGAAACAAGCAAACTAAAAGAGCAGACAAAAACAAAAAAGAAAACAAACAAAATATGTAAAACAATCAGAAAACAAAATATATAGTGACAATAGTAACTCCTCACATATCAATAATAACCCTAAATGTAAGTGAACTGAACTCACCAATCAAAAGGCATAGAGTATGTGTATGGACAGGACATAGTTATATGCTGCCTTCAGCAGACTTAGCTCCAAAGACGAACATAGGTTCAAAATGAAGGGATGGAAGATGATACTCCAAAAAATGGTATCCAAACAAAAGTGGGTGTAGCCACATCTAAATTAGACAAAATGAATTTCAAGCCAAAAAGGTAACAATGAACAAAGATGAAAATTACATAATGATATAGAGGACAATCCATGAAAAAGACATATCATTTATTAGTATATACATCCTAGTTAGGATCACCAAAATATATAAAGCAATTATTAACAGACCTAAAATAAGAAACTGAGAGCAACTAAATAATAGTACAAGACATTAACACCCCCCTTACACTAATGGATAAATCATCCAGACAGAAACTCAACAAGGAAATATCATCCTTAAATGACACATTACACTTGATGGAATTAATCATATATACAGCATATTCCATATAAAAGCAACAGAATACACATTCTCAAGTGCACTGGGAACATTCGCAAGGATAAACACAAAACAACTTCCAATAAATCTAAGAAGATTTAAATCATACAAAGCATCTTCTCCAACCACCACAGTATGAAACTATAAGGAAAAAGCTGGAAAAATTACAAACATGTTGATATTAAACAACATGCTACTGAAAAACTATTGGGTCAAGAAAGAAATTAAAAGAAGAGTTAAATACATGGGAACAAATGACAATAACAATAGGATATATTAACATCTTTGGAGTGCAGTAAGTGCTAAGAAAAAGGAAATTTATAGTAATACGGGCCTAACCCAAGGTATAAGAACAATCTAAAATAAGTAATCTAACCTTACACTTTACAGAACTAGAAAAAAATATGAAGCCTAAAGTCATTAGAAGGAAGCAATAAAAATCAGAGCAGAATTATAAATGAAATAGAAACTAAAAAGACAATAAAAAGATTAATAAAAATAACAGCTGATTCTTTGAATATATAAAAAATTGACAAATCTTTAGCTAAATTTAATAAGAAAAAAAGAAGGCTCAAATAAATAGGATCATAAACAAAAGAGGAAAAGTCATAATGAATACCACAGAAATACAAAGGATCATAAGAGAATACTATAAAAGGCTATACATCACAAAACTGGACAGCGTAGAAGTAATGGAAAATTCCTAGAATCATAAGACCTTCTTAGACAGAATCGTGAAGAAATAAGAAGTCTTATTTGACCAAACGCTATTAAGGGGATTGAAACAGATAATCATGCTAAGCGAAATAAGCCAGACAGAAAAAGTTGCAGATCACATGATATCACTTAAATGTGGTGTATAAACCTAAAAGCAAAAAATGAACAGGACAAACAAACAGAGACTCACAGACATGGACAATAGACTAGTGGTTACCAGAGGGTATGGGGGAGGGGGTAGGGAGAAGGTAGACGGGATCAAAGGGGTCAAATATGTGGTGACAGAGAGAAATCTAACTATGGGAGGTGAACACACAATGTAAATATACATATGCCTTACTGTTAAAATGTACAGCTGAAACATTGAATTTCATTAGCCTATGTCACCATAAAAATAATTAACAAAAACTAACCAAACAAACAAACAAATAAAATGAAAAACCAAAGTCCAGGAACAGATGGCTTCACTGGTGAATTCTACCAAATGTTCAAAGAGGACTTAATACCTCTTCTTAGAATTTTTCGTGAAATGAAGAGATTTTTTTTTTTACACATACTACAAGGCCAACATAACCTAATACCAAATTCAGACTAGGACAACACACACACACACACACACACACACACAAAAAACCCACACCCCCACACACACATTACAAGACAATGTCTCTGATGAACCTATATGCAAAATCCTCAATAAGATATTAGCAAACTGAATTCTACAATACATTAAAAGGATTATACACTATAATCAAGTGGGATTTATTCCAATGATGCAAGAATGATTCAACATCTACAAATCAATCAACATGTTACACCACATTAACTAAGTGGTTGAAGAAAATCATATGATCATCTCAATAGACACAGAGAAAGCATACTACAAAAGCCAACATTTATTTATAATAAAAATGCTCAATAAAATGTGTACAGAAAGAAAGTATTTCAACATAATAAAAGCCAATATATGACAAACACACAGCTAACATCATACTTAATGATGAAAAACTAAAAGCTTTTCCTCTAAGATCAGGAACAAAACAAGAATGCCCATGCTCACTACAAATTTTTCAACATAGTATTAGAAGTCTTAGCCATAGCAATTAGGCAAGAAAAAGTAATTTAAAAAATCCAAAAGAAAAGGAAGAAGTATGTCATCAATATTTATGGATGACATACTTTTATATATTGAAAACACTAAAGATCCCATCAAAGCACTATTAGAAATAATAAATGAATACAATAAAGTTGCAAGATATAAAATCGATGTACAAAAATCTATTGCATTTCTATACACTAAAAACAAGCTATCAAAAAGAAAAATGAAGAAATAATCTCATTTACAATTACAATAAGAATAAAATACCTAGGAATAAATTTAACCAAGGAGGTGAAAAAAAAATGTGAACTGAAAATTGTAAGACATTGTTGAATGAGAATTGATGAAGACATGAAGGGAATGGAAAGAAAATCCATGCTCATGGATTGAAAGAATTCTCATTGTTATTACCCAAAGCACAATACAGATTCAACACAACCTCTATCTAAATCCCAATGCCATTTTTTACAGAAATAGAATAAGAAATCCCAAAATTTGTATGGAACTACAAAAGACCCTGAAAGGACAAAATTATTCTGAGAAAAAAAAGAGCAAAGCCACAAGTATTGCACTACCTAATTTCAAGCTATCCCTCAAAGATATACAAAGCAAAACTTTATGGTATTGGTAGAAAAACAGACAGACCAATGGAATTGTATTGAGAGCCCAGAAATAAACCCATACATATATGGACAACTAATACATGACAAAGTAGGCAAGAATGTACAATGGAGAAAGGAAGTTCTCTGCAATAAATGATGTTGAGAAAACTGGACAGCTATATGCAAAAGAACGAAACAAGTCCATTATCTTACACCAAACAAAAAAATGAATACAAAGTAGATTAAAGACTTGAAAGTAAGACCAGAAAGCATAAAATACATTGAAGAAAACATAAGCACTAGGCTCGGAGACATTATTCTTAATAAAGTTTTTGTGTATTTGACCCCAAAGGTAAGGAAAACAAAACAAAAAGTAAACAAATGGGACTACAACAAACTAAAGAGCTTCTGCACAGAAAAGGAGATCATCAAGAAAATTAAAAAGCAACCAACCGAATGAGAGAAGATATTTGCAAATGATAATCTAATAAGGGGTTAATGTCCAAACTATATCAAGAGTTTATATAACTCAACAACAACAATAACAACAACAGACAACTCAAATAAAAAATGAGCAGATGATCTTATTAGACATTTTTCCAAGAAGATATACAGATGGTCCACAGACACATGAAAAGATGTTCAATATAATTAAGGAAATGTAATTCGAAACCACAGCAAGATTTCATCTCACATCTGTCAGAATAGCTATTCTTAATGTTAACAAATACCAAGTGTTGGTGAGGATGTAGAGAAGTAGAAACCATCACACATTGTTGGTGGAAGTGCAAACTGGTACAGCCACTATGGAAAACAGTATATAGGTTGCTCAAAAAAATCAAAACTACCATATGATTGAGCAATTCCATTTCTGGACATTAATGTGAAGAAAAGGAAAACACTAACTCGAAATAATATATGCATTTATTATATAATATAAGTATTTATTGCAGCATTGTTTACAATAGTTAAGATATGGAAACAACCTAGGTGTCCATTGATAGATGAATGGATAAAAAACATGTGATATTACAATAGCCTCAAAACAAACAAAAATAACTAGAAAAAATTTTTAAATCTTTTATATTTTATACTAAAAACTACAAAATGCTGCTGAGTAAAATTAGTATGTTTTGCGCAGTGAGTACTATTGAGTAAAATCAAAGAAGATATAATTGACAGGAGAGACATTACATATTCATGAATCTAAGACTCAATATTGTTGAAATATCAGTTTTCCCTATGTTGACCTATAAATTCTAAGAAGTAAAAATAATTATGATCTCAGGCTTTTTATGGTTAAAATTCATAAGGTGGTTCTAAATATTATATTTGTAAATAACCTGTAATTGCCAAAACAACTTTGAAAAAATAGACTAAAATGGGAAAGTTCACACTGATATATTTCAAGATTTATCATTAAACTACCATAGTTAAGGCAGTGTGGTACTGGCATAATGATAGACAAACAAACCAATAGCAGAAATTGGATAGCCCAGCAATATGTCCACATTTAATATAGTCTTTTGATTTTCAACAAAGATGTCAAAATAATTCAATGGGTGAAGGATAGCTTTTTAACAAATGATGTAACTACTGTATACTCATAGGGGAAAAAATGAAACTGGATCTCAACTTAACAACATACACAAAACCAATTCAATATGAAGTATGAACAAAAGCTATAACTATAACACTTCTAGGAGAAAACAGAATTTCTTGGTAGCTAGAACATAGGTAAAAATTTCTTAAAACAGAGAAGCAAAATAGTACAGCCACTATGGTAGAGCTTGGAGATTTCTTGAAAAATTTTAAATGGATCTATCTTTTGACTCAGCAATTACACTTCTGGGTATTTATTGAAAGAAAACCAAAACAATAATTTATAAAGGTGTAGGCACCCATATGTTCATGGCAGCACTATTTACAATAGCCAAGATATGGAAGCAACCTAGATGCCCACCAACAGACAACTGGATAAAGAAGTTATGGCTCATTTATATGGTTCATGTGTGTGTACACACACACACACACACACACACACACACACACACACAATGGAATATTACTCAGTGTATGTATACACACACACACACACACAATGGAATATTACTCAGTCATAAAAAATAAAAACCTACCATTTCCACCAACATGGATGGATCTAGAGGTTATTATACTGAGCAAAATAAATCAGCCAAAGAAAGACAAATACCGTATGATTTTAATTTTATGTGGAATTGAAGGAACAAAAAAAGATCAAACAATAAAAAATAGACTCATAAATACAGAGGACAATCTGGTGAACTCCAGAGGGGAGGGGTGTAGGGGTGCTGGAAGAAAGGAGTGAAGAGCTAAAGAAGTACAAATTAGTAGATGAGGGATGGTCATGGGGATGGGGAGTACGGCATAAGGAATGCAGTCAGCAGTAATGTAATGGCTATGTGTAGAGCCAGTTGGGTGATAGAGTAATTGAGAGCATCGTTTCATATATAAATGTTTAACCAATGTACCGTATGCTTAAAACTAAATAATAAAATAAAATGCTAAAAAAGAAAATATATAATAGATGAGAAATTCATTTAAAAAACATAGAAGCAATGACCATAAAAGAAGAAAATTAGTAAATTTAATTTCACCAAACTAAAAACTTCTGCTAATCAAAAGACATCATTAACTTAATGAATAGGTAAGACTGGGAGAAAATATTCCCAAGAAACCTATATTCAGAATATATGAAGAACTCTTACAGTTCAATAATAGACGACCCAATTCTTTAATGGCACAATATTTAAATAGATACTTCACAAAAGAACACAGCAAATGTCCAAGAAACACATGAAAATATTCTCTTCAGAGAAATGGAAATTAACACCATATTTAGGTATTACTACACATCCATCAGAATGACTAAAATTAAGACTGACAACATCAACTGTTGGTGGGGATGTGGATTAACTAAACCTCCTCCATTATTAGCAGTACTATAAAATGGCATACAACTTTGGAAATATTTCTGGTAGTTTTTTTTTTTATTTTTAAATAAAATTAAGCATACACCTGTTCTGTGACGTATATATCTTACTCCTCAATATTTTGCCAAGTGAAATGAAAACATATGTCCACAAGATACTATTGGTAGAATGTTCATAGCAGTTTTATTCATAATATTCCCAAAATGGAGACAGCCCATGGATCCATCAGAAGAGAAATGGCTAAATAAACTATGTAATATTTATACAATGGCATTCTACTCATCAATAAAAAGGAATAAACTATTTATACATGTAACAACATGGACAAATCTCAAAACATTATGCTAAGTGATGGAAATCTAATATACTGCTTGATTCTATTTGATGAATTTCTATAATCGGCAAAACAAATCTCTGGTAAAAAAATTCAAAACAGTAGTTCCTTCTGTGGGGATGAAGATAGAGATGGGGACTGGTTGTATGTAGAAACTCTCTGGAGTGATGGTAATGTTTTGTACCTTTATATGGATTGGGGTGACACAAGGTATATGCATGTATAAAAATTCATCAAATGACATAAGTGTTATGCATTTAACTATGTAAATTTTACATAGAGAGAATCTTAACTAAATAGAACTCTATTAATAATATGCATGATTAAATACTATGCATGCTTAAATATTAAAAGGTAAAATATACTGTCTGCAACTTGCTTCGTAATGAATCAAAAATATGGCTTGATGGATAGAGAGATGGATAGAAAATAGCTATGTGATAAATCAAATATAACAAAATGTTAATTATAGCATCTAAGAAGTGGGTATTGGGTGTGTAATTACAGTTCTTTTAACTTATCTTTAGTTTTAAATTTTTGCAATAAAATATCAAGAAAAAACCTTTATGTCCAATGATATTCATCATAGTTATTTCTATTAGTAAGAAATTGAGAATGACATATATTTAATTGGTTTTAGATCTATTTAGCAGCTATTAAAATAATGTTTCAGTGAATAAAATGGTAAAAGATTCATTATATTGGGTTAACACTGGATACAAAAATGCAATATATAATATGATCTTGGCCATTCTCAAAATACATAATAACAAAAAGTATGGAAATCCACCAAAATTTACTATTGATTATCTGTGAATGATGACACTATGGGTATTTTTTTTCATATATTTGGATTTCCCAGATTTTCAAACATGATCATGCATTATTATTAACCATTTATTTACTTTTACTAAATAAAAAGCAATAACTAGATATGTGTTCTCATTCAGGGTTTGTCATCAAAGAGTTCATGACCTTAGGCAAGTTACTTACCCCTTTTGGGCTTTCCATTCACCAAATAAGAGAATCAGAGATCATTATTCTCAACTAACTCCTGACTCTCTCTTCCTCCATCTCTCATCATCTTCTCTGGGACTATTATTTCTAGTCTACTCAGCTCTTCCTACTTTCTCATTCCTCAAATCAAGCGCACAGACTTTAGACATTTTACTAGTATGCTTTCTATTTGGTTTTAGAAATACTGCTCTAGTTTATCTTCAACATCCTTTTGTTTTGTTTCCTCGTTCTCTAATTTGAAGAATAGCTTTAGCTGTCAGTCATTTTTCTCTAATTCCTTAAGAAAGTATGACAGCAGACTAAAGTTTGAAGCTGGGTACCTTAAGCCCTAGTTAGTATAAGTTACTGGTGTTATTACTAATCTGACAGCACTAGAGGAAGTTAGCCCAGTGGATGATTTCATTTTCTCCAAACTGAGTCTAACTGAACACCACAAACTTCCAAGTCCAAGCCCTATATTTCCCAATGTAGATTGTTCTCTCAATATAAAGTTCAATTTTGGTTAAAGAAGAAAGCTATAAAAGTGGAATCACAGAATTTTAAAACTAGTTGGAAGGGCTTTTATAAACCTTCTAGTCTAGTGCTTTTGAGGTGTGGGTTATGATTTATCAGTTGGTTGAAAAATACAGAAGTTTACAGCTAGCATTTAAAAAAGAAATAGAATAGAAAATATGACTGAATTACATGTTTTTTTTTTACTTTTAAACTTTTGTTTTCACTGCTATAAAATTTTCATTTCTATTTATTTATTTATTTATTTATTTATTTATTTTTCTTTTTTTTAAATTAATTAATTTTTTATATTTAATGAGGTTAATGAAATCTAATAAGTTTCAGCTGTACATTTTAACAGTAAGGCATAGATATATTTACAATGTGTGTTCACCTCCCACAGTTAGATTTCTTTCTGTAATCACATATTTGACCCCTTATACTCCATCTACCTCTCCCCTCACTCTCCCACCTATACTCTGGTAACCACAAGTCTATTGTCAACGTCCATGAGTCTTTGTTTGTTTGTCCTGTTCATTTCTTGCTTTTAGATTTACATCCCACATATAAGTGACAACATGTGATTTTTAACTTTTTCTGTCTTATTTAGCTTAACATGATTATCTCGATGTCCATCCATGTTGTCGCAAATGGCAGTATTTCATCTCTTCTTATGGCTGAGTAATATTCCATTGTACATATGTACCACAGCTTCTTTATCAAATCATCTATTGTAGGATGCTTCGGTTGCTTCCATGTCCTGGCCACTGTGAATAATGCTGCTATGAACATCGGTGTGTAAATGTCTTTTCGGATATGAGTTTTCAAGTCTGTGGGATAAATACCCAGTAGAAGGATTGCTAGATCATATGGTATATCAAGTCTTATTTTTTGTGTGGAACCTCCATACAGTTTTCCATAGTGACTGTACCAATTTGCAGTCCGACCAGCAGTGTATGAGGGTTCCTTTTTCTCTGCATCCTCTTTTGTTAGTACTTGTCCTGCTGAGTATAGCTATTCTAACAGGTGTGAGATGGTATCATTGTTAGTACTTGTCCTGCTGAGTATAGCTATTCTAACAGGTGTGAGATGGTATCATTGCGGTTTTTATTTGCATTTCCCTAATATCTAGCAAAGTTGAGCATCTTCTCATATATTTGTTGACCATTTGTATATCCTCTAGGGAGAAGTGTCTGTTTAGGTCCTCTGTCCATTTTTGGATTGGATTGTTCAATTTTTGTTGTTGTTGTAGTTGTTGTTGTTGTTATTGAACTATATGAGTTCTTTGTATATTTTGGATATTAGCCCCTTATCTGAGGTGTTGCTTGGTAATATATTTTCCCATTCTGATGGTTGCTTGTTTACCTTGTTAATGATTTCTATTGCTGAGCAGAAGCTTTTTAGTTAGATGTAGTCTCATTCATATATTTTTGCTTTTACTCCCTTATCTTTGAGGTCAAATTCATAAAATCCTCTTTAAGTCCAAGGTCCTTGAGTTTCGTTGCTATGTTTTCTTCTATGCATTTTATTGTTTCAGGTCTTATATTCAGGTCCTTAATCCATTTTTAGTTGACTTTGGTGTGTGTTGATAAACAACATTCTAGTTTCCTTCTTTTGTAGGTGGCTTTCCAGTTTTTCCAGCACCATTTATTGAAGAGACTTTCTTTTCTCCACTGTATGATTTTGGCTTTTTTTGTCAAAAATTATTTGCCCATATAAATATGGGTTTACTTCTGGATTTTTGATTCTTTCCCACTGATTCGTGTGTCTGTTTTGCTCCCAATACCATGACATTTTGATTACTGTCACTTTGTAATATAGTTTTAATTCAGGCCGAGTAATGCCTCCAGCTTCATTCTTATTTCTCAGGATGGCTTTGGTGATTTGGGGTCTTTTGTGCTTCCATGTAAATCTGATGATTTTTTGCTTTATTTAAAAAAAAACAAACAAACAACAACAAAAAAAAAAAAACGCCGATGGGATTTTTGTGGGGATTGCATTAAAACTGTATAATGCTTTACGTAATATGGTTATTTTAAATTTGT
>NW_006431075.1:425584-446476 GCF_000325575.1 Pteropus alecto
TTTGTCATGTATGACTTTTATTTTGTTAAGGTCCTTTCCTTCTATACCAATCTTGTTAAGTGTTTTGATCATTAATGGATGCTGTATCTTGTCGAAGGCTTTTTCTGCATCTATTGATATGATTATATGATTCTTATATTTTAATTTGTTTATGCAGTATATCACATTGATTGATTTGCATATCTTGAACCATCCCTGTCCTCCTGGGATGAGCCCACTAGATTATAGTTAATAATCTTTTTAATACGTTACTGTATTTGGTTCACTAGTATCTTATTTAGGATTTTTGCATCTATTTTCATGAGAGATATTGTCTGTAGTTTTCTTTTTTGTGTGATCTCTATGAGGTTTTGTGTTCATGAGAGATATTGGTCTGTAGTTTCCTTTTTTTTTTGTATTATCTTTACCATGTTCTGGTATCAGAGTAATATTGGCCTCATAAAATGAGCTGGGAAGGATTGCCTCCTCTTGGATTTTTTTGAAGAGTTTGAGGAGAATAAATATTAAATCTTTGAATGTTTGGTAGAATTTACTGGTGAAGCCATCTGGTCCCGGACTTTTATTTTTTGATAGTTTTTTGATGATTTTTTCATTTCCACACTGCTGATCAGTCTATTTTGATTTTCCAGATCTTTTTGATTCAGTCTAAGAAGATTGTATTTTTCTAAGTTCTAGTCCATTTCTTCTAGGTTATTAAATTTGGTGTTATTTACTTTTTCATAGTATTCTTGCATGATCTTTTGTTTTTGGCGATGTTAGTCGTAATTTCCCCTCTTTCATCCTTGATTTTGTTTATTTGTGTCCTTTCTCTTTTTCTTCAGTGAGTCTAGCTGAGTGTTTGTTAATTTTATTAACCTTCTTAAAGAGCCAGCACATTGTTTCATTTAATTTTTCTATTGCTTTTTTGTTTTCAATTTCATTTATTTCTGCTCTAATTTTGATGATTTATTTCCTTCTGCTGACTTTAGGATTCATTTGTTCTTCCTTTTCAATTTTGTTAAGATGAAGTGTTAAGTTGTTTATTTGGGTGGGTTCTTGTATTTGGAGGTAGGCCTGTAATGATATGAACTTTCTACTTATGACCCCTTTTGCCATGTCCCAAAAGTTTTGATATGTTGTACTATCATTATCATTCATTTCTATGTATCTCTTGAACTCTCTTCTTATTTCTTTTCTGACCCACTCATTCTTCAGTAACATGTTGTTTATTCTCTATGTATTTGTGATTCTTCTTGCTTTATTTTTACATTCGTACTCTAGTTTCAAAGCATTATGATCAGAGAATATGGTGGGTATGATGTCAACCCTCTTATATACGTTGATTTTTTTTTGAGGATTATTTTATTTTATTTTTAATTAATTTTTTAAATTAAGTTTATTGGGGTAACATTGGTTAATACAGTTATATAATTTTTAGCTGTACTTCATAATTTAACATCTGTATATTTCATTGTGTGTTTACCACCCAAAGTCTCATTTCCTCAGCTATCATATATTTGATCCCATTTACTCACTTCACTCTCTCTCTACCACCCTATATTTGACCCTCTTTTCCCCATCTACCTCCCTCCTCCTCCCCCATCCCCTAACCTCTGGTAACCACAAATCTATAGTCCATGTTCATGAGTCTCCATTTGCTCATCTTGTTGCTCTGTTCCTTTTAGGTTTATATCCCATATATAAGTGATATCGTGTGATTTTCAACTTTTTCTGTCTGGTTTATTTCGCTTAGCATGATTATCTCAAGTTCCATCCATGTTGTCACAAATAATTGTATTTCATCTCTTCTTATGGTTGAGTAATGTTCCATTGTTTATATGTACCACAGCTTCTTTAGCCAATCATCTATCGTAGAATATTTTGGTTGCTTCCATGTCCTGGGCTCTGTGAAAAATGCTGCTATGAACATTGGTGTGCAAACATCTTTATGGATAAGACTTTTTAAGTCTTTGGGGTACATACTCAGTAGAAGGATTGCTGGATCATATGGTAGATCAATTCTTTGTTGTTTGAGGAACCTCCATATTGTTTTCCATAGTGGTAGTACCAATTTTCAGTCCAACCAGCAGTGTATGAGGGTTCCTTTTTCTCCACATCCTCTCCTACATTTCTTATTACTTGTCTTGTTGATTATAGACATTCTAACAGGTGTGAAATGGTATCTCATTATGGTTTTGATTTGCATTTCTCTAATAGCTAGCAATATTGAGCATTTTTTCATGTGTTTGTTGGTTATTTGTATGTCCTCTAGGGAGAACTGTCTGTTCATGCTCCTCTGTCCATTTTTTGATTGGATCATTTTTGTTGTTGTTGTTATTGAGTCGTATGAATTCTTTGTATATTTTGGATATTAAGTCCTTATTGGACGTGTTGCTTGCAAATATATTTTCCCATTCTGATGATTGTCTCTTTACCTTGTTGACGGTTTCTTTTGCTGAAGAGAAGCTTTTTAGTTTGATGCAGTCCCATTCATTTATTTTAGCTTTTACATCCCTTCCTTTTGAGGTCAAATTCATAAAATCCTCTTTAAGTCCAAGGTACTTGAGTTTAGTTGCTATGTTTTTTTCAATGCGTTTTATTGTTTCAGGTCTTATTTTCAGATCCTTAATCCATGCTGAGTTAATTTTGGTATGTTGTGATAGACAACATTGTAGTTTCCTTCTTTTCCAGGTGGCTTTCCAGTATTCCCAGCACCATTTATTGAAGAGGCTTTCCTTTCTCCACTGTATGATTTTGGCTTTTTTGTCGAAAATTATTTGCCCATATAAATATGGGTTTACTTCTGGATTCTTGATTCTTTCTCACTGATTCGTGTGTCTGTTTTGCTGCCAATAGTGTGCCATTTTGATTACTGTCTCTTTGTAATATAATTTGAAGTCAGGCAGAATGATCCCTCCAGTCTTGTTCTTTTTTTCTCATGATGGCTTTAGCAATTCGGTGTCTTTTGTGCTTCCATACAAATCTGACCATTTTTTGTTCTATTTTTTTAAAAAATGCAAATGGGATTTTGATGGTAATTGCATTAAATCTGTATAATGCTTTAGGTAAATGGTCATTTTAACTATGTTGATTCTTCCAATCTAAGAACATGGAATATCTTTCCATTTCTTTGTATCTGCTTTGATTTCTTTTAATAGGGTCTTGTAATTTTTATTATATAGGTCTTTCAGATGTTTCATTAAATTTATTCCTAGGTATTTTATTCTTTTTTTGTTGTGATTGCAAAAGGAATTATTTTTTCCACTTCTTTTTTTGACACTTCATTATTAGAGTATAGGAACTTATGGATTTCTGAACACTGATTTTGTATCCAGACACTTTACTGTATTCACTTATTGTTTCTAGTAGTATTCTTGTGGAATCTTTAGGGTTTTCTATATAGAGAATCATGTCATCCACAAATAGTGACAGTTTGACTTCTTCATTTCTTATTTGAATGCATTTTATATTTTTCTCTTGCCTGATGCACTTGCTAGGACCTCCAATGTTATGTTGACTAACAGAGGCAATAGTGGACAGCCTTGCCTTATTCCTGATCTTAGAGGGAAAGTTTTTAGTTTTTCACCATTAAGTAAAAGGTTGGCTAAGGGTTCGTCTCCTAGTATGATAGTGTTTTGGTCTATTTCTCCATTTAGTTCTACTAGTAATTTCTTTACATATTTCAGGGCTCCATGATTGGGAGCATAGACATTAATGTGTTATGTCTACTTGTGCAGGATTCCCCTTATCATTATGAAGTGTCCCTCAGTGTCTTTCTTTACCTTTTTTATTTTTAAGTCTATTTCATCTCATATTAGTATTGCTACTCCCGCTTTTCTCCAAATGCCATTTGCTTGAAATATCATTTTCCACCCTTTCACTTTGAGTCTATATTTGTCTTTGGAGCTGAGATGTGTCTCCTTGAGGTAGCATTAGGTTGGGTTTTGTTTTTGATTCATTCTGAAACTCTGTGCCTTTTTATTGATGAGTTCAGTCTATTTACATTATGATGATTATTGAAATATGAGGTCTTCTTATAGCATTTTATCTTTTGCTTTCTTGTTGCTTGGTGTTTCCATTTCTTCCTTGTCCTTGTGTTTCTATTTTTTTTTCTTGGTTTTGTTTTAGTGGCTTTTCTCTCCTTCATTCTTGTTTTATGTTATATACTTCAGTTTTGAATCTTTGGCCTGCGGTTACCATTACGAATATGTAAAGGATAGTTTCTTTTCGTCCATTTTCTTCTGCGCGTGCCTTATCTGCATTCTCTTTTGTGAATTTGGATCTTTGAATCCTCCCTTTGTCAGCCATTGTTGTCTCCATTTGTCCCTATGTATGCTGAACATTCATTACTATCTTGCTAAAGCAAATCTCTTTTTATTGTTTAAGCTTATAATTGCCCTATTCTTTGTAAAGGATGCACTCCTCATTTCTATCTGCCTGCTAGTCACCTTACTCCTAATTATGTATTTTTTTGTCATTTTGTTTTAGATGAGCTGACCCCTTTCAGTATTTGCTGTAATGCATGCCTCATAGTGAAGAATTTCCTCAATTTTTGTATGTCTGGAAAGGTCTTTATTTCTCCTTCATATCTAAAGGAAAACTTTGCTAGATACATTATTCTAGGCTGGTAGTTCCTTTTATTTAATAGTTTGAATATTTGATTCCACTCCTTTCTGGCTTGTAAGGTTTGTGCCGAGAAGTCTGATAATCTAATGAGTTTTCCTTTTATAGGTTACCGTTTTCTTTTCCCTGGCTATCTTGAGAATTCTTTCTTTGTCATTGATTTTTTCTTCCTTTTTCACAGTATTTATTTTATACTTATTATATCAAACAGCATTTTAAACACTGACATGTAAACTCCCTAGTAAGATAAAGCAAAGAGAAAAGTATTTGACAAACAAGATACACCATCGCTTAAGTCTTCAAATGTTATTGCATTTTAACTTTCATAATTTGACAATGCATTCATGAAACAAATCTGAAGACTAGTTTTAACAGACAAATTAAAGAACACTTTTAAGCAGACATGACAGTCCTAAATTGTTTATTAGGAAAGAATTTTATAAACATAGCAGTAATGGTGTAGGCTGGAGAGTATTATGTCTTCTCCAAGCTGCACAGCGAGAACCACCAATAGTATGGTTGAACTTGTGGCTCTTTCCAAGGCTATGGCTCCTGCGCCTTCACATCTCCCTGTACTTGTGTCTGTAGATTTTTCTGTTTCTTTCTGAGATGCCTTGTTACCTTGGTTGTTCATGGTGTTTAATGGACTATTTCTCCTCCTGAGCATTGATCGAAATGTATTCTGCTTTTTTTCCCCCAGAAATGTTTATTATATAAAGGTCTCTCTTTAGCCTGTTGCAAAGAAGGTGTTTTTCTTTTGGTTTTAGTAGTTGGAGTCTAATCCTCTTGGATCCCTGCTTTATATAAAGCCTTAATAATGCCTTTTTTTTTCCTTATAGACATTTCATTGCACTTGCTACCCTCCATCTCAGTCTCTGTCAGTGTTAGGGACAGTTTCGGTAGCATTTGCTCATATTCCTCTGGAGCTCTGCGGTGTTTGGTCTGGAGGATATGGAGGAGGGGCCCTCTGTTTTGGGGAATGGGGGCTGCGTCTCAGCCTTTGTTTTGCAATCCTGGTTGGTAAAAACCAACTGTTGTTTCTCTGCCATCCTCACTTTTCTGCTATCCCTGTTTCTCTGCCTTCTGCCCCGATGACTGTGCACTGCCCTCGGCCACGTGCAGCTCACGGCACTTCCAGGCAGGTCTGTTCAGGGAACTCTCTGCACCTTCTCTCTTCTCCTTCATCCTACAGGGAGTTCCAGCTGCGAGAGGCAGTTTCTTTGTTTCTCTCAGTCCACCACCTGACATCCAGGTTTTTGACCTGTGGTAGCTTTTTAATGCACAGATTCCACATTCCGACGCGCTTGTGAGCAGTTTGGGTTTTTTGTTTGTTTGTTTTTGTTTTGTACAGTTTTAGATGTTCAGTTTATTGTCTTTTCAACTTGAGAGGTCTGGTGACATCTCTCATTCTGCCATTTTTCTGAGGTCACTCAAAATTTTAAACCTTTATCCATCAAAAGACGCTTCACATCATGGTGGCCGCGTGCTGAGCCAGGTCACCTTCTACTTCCCGACCCGCCACCGCCGCCAACACTGAGCGTGTGCTGCAGGTTCTGAATTACATGTTGTTAATAAAACTCTTGATTCTGTTAATACTGGGTCATGGCAGAATATGTATTTTTCACTGATGGTCTCTGTAACAAAAAATGCTTGAAAACAGTGCTCTAGTCCAATCCCCTCACTTTATGGAGGAAAATAGAGAGGATTAGAGAGGTAAAAGAACTTACCAAAAGTCACACACTGAGTTAGGAACAGAGAAGAAATATGTACAAGCTGGGGATTATGACTCTGGCCTCAGCATTGACTAGGGCCTGAGGCACATCGAACATCTTCTGAACCTACAATTAAGGGAGTCAAGGAAGTGTAGACGACTCCACATAAAAGTTCAGTGTGTATACCAAATGGAAAATGATGTCCTTGATTCACCTTTCCTGTGAGCAGGTTGAATATCATCCATCTAGAGTCTCCCTGAGATAAAAATGACCAATTTGTTTCTAATACATACTTTTTATTCCCAACCTCTATCTCCATATTAGATGCATCCTTATGTCAGAATGTTAGCAAAGGAGAAACAGAGAGACATTCTAAGGAGGGGAGATTTAAGTTTTACCTTTATTTATAAAGAAAATAGAAAGACATGTGTAATAAGTGATCCCAGACTATATGTAATATCCAGGAGAGCTAAGATCTAGGAAATTTTGTTAACTTCCTCTCCTATCCTTGCATTAATTTTTGTCTGTTCTATTTCTTTTTTGTGATAACATTGAAACCCTTTAAATCAAAAGATCTGGTTTTGGGGTTCAGTGATAGCAAGGAAAGGGAAACCAATAAGATTGGCCAACTCTGTAACCAGCCTCGAATAGATTTTATTAAATAGGATAAGGTAGGTGACATCATTTGAGAAATAAAATCTGAGTTCCTGGAGTCTAAAGAAAAAACAGGACCAGTGACAGTTGTCTTGGCTTGGGGCTGAGATATGACCCTATTGGCTTAACTAGAAGGAAAACTTGGAGCTCAATGAAACCCCTGGAATATCTACCACAGCTGTCCATTAGCTTGGCCTAAAAGACTTGTTGACACATTTCAATAGGAATGTCAGGTCTAACCTTGTCTTCCTACCAAGTACCTATGTCAGTACTCAGCAAAAGGGAAATGTGCTAAAGTTGATACTTTAATTTTTCTCTTAATAGTTTAACTTTTATAAAATGGAGTTCTTAACACATGTAAAATATTAAAAAAAAAAACAAGTAGCCTTGGAATCAAAAATAAATAAAAGACTATTTATCACTTAATAGTGCTTTAGCTGTGGCAACTCTATGTTAATCCATATTCTATGAAAATATACCACATTAGTAGATATAACACTTAAATAATTATGTAGTATATGTAGAAATATTAAACATCAGTCCAGTCGATACATTACAAACCAATAAAAATCATTCTTTACAACATTAAAACTGAAGATGGAGTCTCAGTGGGAAGATGTATTACCAGTTCTCAATGTTTTAGGAGGCTTGATGTAAAGACTCTATCACATTTTAATCCCCAACACACATAACTCTCTGTTTCTGTCTCTCCATATCTCTGTCTCTCTCTGTCTCTGTGTCTCTGCGTCTCTGTGTATCTGTGTATCTGTCTTTGTATCTCTCTCTCTCTCTTTCTCTCGCTCTCTCTTTCTCTCTCTCTCACACACACACACACTGCTTGGCTGGATAAATACTACCATCTTCCAAGAGACTAATCTGAGACAAAAAAAATTAAAATGCATATTAACAAGCTTCAAGATCCCAAAGTGCCTATTTTCTCTTACCTTTTGGAGTTTGCGAATGATCAAGGTTAGAAGAAGCCAGAAAAGGGTAGCTGCAAGTCCAGTGCAAACAAGAATGATGACTTCAATGTTTGATTTCTCTTCAGAAACTGTAAAAACATTGAAGACAAAATTTATTAAAAGAAAAATGAGTTAGTTCACTGTGGTGACTGAGAGGAAGAAAGAGAAAATAACTGCCTCTTACAAAGCACATTTCATGGCTAAAAAACTGTCACCAAGTGCCAGATTGTATGTGAAATGTTTATGGTGTGTGGGCATTGCCTACTGAGACTTAGGAAAAAATATCATTGATAAATGTTCTAGATGACTCAATGGAATGAGTTGAAAATATATTGGATATGGGTACACACACACACACACACACACACACACACACACACACACACAATGATCTGGGGCAGAAAATTACCTGAGTTCAAATCCTGGCTCCACCGCTTACCAGCTGTATGACCTTGGGCAAGTTAATAACCTCTCTGTGCCTCAGTTTCCCCATTTAAAAATGAGAATAATACAATACCTACCACATAGAGTTATGAAGAGAATTAAATAAATAATGAGAAGTGAAAGTAGCACCATACATGGCAGATAACTTATTTTAGCTATATTATTATTATTAGTTTCCTGGGTTTTTTTTGTTTGTTTGTTTTTTTATAGTGCAGATTCTAAATTTTCTCAGACCTCTGGGAGGCCAGATTGTTAAAACAATTTATATGCCCTTATATTTGCTTGATATTCCCTAGAGGAGTATAGCTGAATTTTCGAATGACTGTAGAGTTGCCGAGATGGTTATTACAACCAGTAACATTTTTTTAAAACATATAAAGCTTTGCCCTTAATAGTTAAATATTCTTCATAACAGCATAGGACATTTGAGTCAAAAGATCTTGCCATAACTATCAGCAAGTGTCTTACTCTCTTTGGGCTTCATATTTACAATGAAAGGTAATCAAAAGTGTAACATTCTATGTTTATATTTCCAAATGCCACCCAATATTTTCCAACAAACCAAGGGGAAGTACTCTCATTTGCTACTCTATCTTTTGTAAAGCATTCCCATTTCCTGGCCTTCATTTGTAGTATCTCTGAAAGATAGAATACAACTGGTGTTATTATCACTTCAGAAATGAGAAATCTGAGACCCAGAAAGGCTAAATGACTTGTTTAAGATCCCATTGAATTCACAAATATGGGGCTGTGAACTCAGGTTTTCCAAACCATACTGTTCCACATACTTTCCCATTAAAAGTGGATATACTAAGGACAGTATTTACTATATACCCATGCTTGCTTTTTTCATAGTCCTTCTACACTGTGGTCCCATCACCAAATGCATTTTTGAGTTCCATTACTGATTACCAATGTAGCCAGGAATTTCCAACTTACCTCCCACAGTGATAAGAGCTGTTGTGCTGACTTCTCCCAACTCATTGGTCGCTTTACACAGATATAAGCCCTCATCTTCTTTTTTGGCTCTCTCAATAATAAGGGTGTTGTTCTCAAAGAAGATTCCTGCATAGAAAATGCCACCAATTATTATCTGAGGTGTTCTCCCTGAAACCTAGTTTTAGAACATGTGAAGCCCCTATCTCATTAAGTCTGTCTTGGAACAGTTTTGAAGTCAAGTAATCTCTAAGGAGCTACAACAATTCAGGCCCTCCTGATTAGTCCTCAGATTTGGAAAAACGACACAAGATCTTCAGACTCACCTGAAGCAGGGAGAACAGGAATTCCATTTTTAAACCAGTGGATCTCAGGCCATGGTGTTCCACTCACTTTGCAATCTAGCAAAATCTTGCCACTGCTGTTGACCTCAATATTGGTGAGATTCTCAATAATGAATGGAGCAACTCTTTCTATAGAGACCAGGGTAAGAGATGACAAATTTTGAGGCAGGGTATCACAAATATGGTATTTAATCTTTGTCTCATTACTCAATGTTTACTCAGACATTTGGATGGTTAAGTGTTCCATATTTAGGAGAAGAGAGGATAGATACATATAAAAACCTACTGTGCAGGTAAAGTGTATGAAAGTTTGCATTTTGTATCCTTCAAGTTATTCCTTTATCTGCACACTTAGAAAGATCATCCTTAGCTATCTCAAGCAATAAAAATGGCTACTAAATAGTTTGGGAATTAGAAAGACGAAAAAGTTCCATTCCCAAATTTTTCTATCATCTATCTGACACAGAGATTACAATTCATTAGAGATCCTTTCCTTGGAACATCTCTAAGAGCTTCAGGAAACAAAGGACTGTCCCAGCCTGTAAGTAATACAGAAGCAAGAGCCCTATTCTGGTTCCACAGCCCACCGAGCAGTTGGCTCAAATGCTAAGAAGTTATGGGAAAGACCCTTCAATTCTACCTCTAATTAAGAGCTGAGTATTGTGTTGTATCATTTGGGTGATATTCCTCTGAGTCCAAGCTTTGCACTTGTACTGCCCTTTATCCTTCCGTGTCACATTCTTAATCACCAGTGTCAATGAGATGGAGTAGTTATTTTTAAAGCTTTCTGTGTCTGTAACAGGAAACTTCTCTCCAAGGGGGTTGAACCAAGCAAGTTGATTGTAGATATATTTAGCTGCCTTGCATTTGAGCCGAGCATCATAACCCTCCATCACTGAGATGAGGGATTCTGCCTCCATGAAGCCAGCCACATCTGTGAGGGTGAAGAAATATCATTGTGAAAATGACTAGGCAAGAGAAACTGCTATATAACAACATGCTTTGTTCTTTTTCCTGAGAGCCAAGTTACAGAGACAAAACAGACTCCCTTGAAGACAAGTGCCCAGTATTAGACACCCAAATACCTTAAAGTATCAGTGTCATTTCCTGAGTTTTATTCTAAATGTCAACAAAGGCGGAGACCACATTTAGGCACATATTGAGTACTGCTCCGATTAGTTCCCAAGAAGACTTATTTGCATATAAGTCTTCTATTATGAAGAAGGTAGATAATGAATTTTCTTGACTGATATAATGCAATCAAGACAAGTAGTTCCCCACTCCAGTATTATCACCAGAGTATCAGAGAGTCTGAAACTCTGCCATGATATATGACTAGTATTGTTCAACTTACAAATCTTAGCAATTCTCTCATGTTAATTTTCAAAACAAACCTGAGACAAATAATATCATCAACCTCATTTCACATATGAAACAAAAAAATATATATGCCCAACAAATGCCAGAAACAAGACAGACCCCATGTCTACAAATTTGAGTTTGCATTTTTACCATTTCATTCTGACTCTCCACAGGTAGGTTTTTATTTTTTCTAAATTTTTATATTTTTATTTTTTTCAATTATTGTTGACATATAATATTATATTAGTTTCAGGTGTACAACACAGTGACCAGACATTTATATAATTTATGAAGTGATCACACCAATAAATCCATTATCCATCTGACACCATACATATTTAATACAACACTACTGACTGTTTCCTATGCTATACTCTACATCCCCATGACTATTTTGTAGCTACCATTTTGTACTTTTTAATACCCTCCCCCTTCACTTATACCCCACCCCCTAATCTGCCAACCATCAAAATGTTCTCTGTATCTCTGAGTTTCTGTTGTTTGCTTCTTTATACCATTCTCTAGATTCTACATATGACATTTGCCTTTCTCTGTCTGATGTACTCCACTCAGCACAATACCTACTAGGTCCATCCATGATGTTGCAGAAGACAAGATTTCATTTTTTTTTTCATGGCTCAGTAATATTACATAGCTTTTTTTTTTTTTTAATCTAGGAAGCTCTTTATCTGTCCTTCTATTCTAAATGATAGCTTCATTGGGTAAAGTAATCTTGGTTGTAGGTCCTTGCTTTTCATCACTTTGAATATTTCCTGCCAATCTGTTCTAGTCTGCAAAGTTTCTGTAAAGAAATCAGCTTTCAGTCTTATGGGAATTCCCTTATAGGTAACTCATTGCTTTTCTGTTGTTGCTTTTAAGATTCTCTCTTTGTATTTAACCTTTGGCATTTAAATTATTATGTGTCTTGTTGTGGGTCTCTTTGGATTCATCTTTTGGGGACTTTCTGAGCTACCCTCGGGTTGTATGTCTATTCCTTCTCCAGGTGAGGAAAGTTTTCCATCATTATTTCTTCAAATAGCTCTTTAACGTCTTGTTTTCCTTCAGGTACCCCTATGACATGGATATTTTTACCTTTAATAGAGTCCTATAGGCTCCTTAAATTAGTATTATAGTCTTGGCTTTTTTTTCTTGCCATTTTAATTGAGTGTCCTTGGCTTCTCCATCTTCTATATTGGTGGTTTGTTCCTCTTCTTTATCCACTCTGTTTATTCCATCTAATATAATGTGTTCTTCATTTCTGACTAGTTCCCTTTTATAATTTCCATTTCCATATTCATGTTTTTTATCTCTTTGTTAAAGTTCTCACTGAATTCATCTACACTTCCCCTAAGTTTATTGAGCATCTTTTTTAACCAGGGTTTTAAACTCTGCCTCTGTTAGGTTGCTTGACTTCGTTATTCCTGGATCTCTGTTCTGTTCTCTCATATGGTTTCTGCTTCTTTGTCTTCCCATTTTGGTTGCCTTTCTGTGTCTGTTTCTATGTACTGAGCAAAGCAACTAAGTTCCCCGGTCTTACTAGTGCAACTTTGCGTATTAGGTGTCTAGCCCTAAGAGGGGATCAGTTGCAGGCCAAGTTTAGCAACACTCTATGCCCCTCTAATGCCACCTGTTAAGATTCAGCAAGCAATCCACAGATGCTGTGCTTATAGTTGCCTCGAGAGACCATGACAAAAAACGTGGTCAGCTGCCACCAGTGTGAGTTTGGCACTGCTCAGCAAGGAACACCTGAGGTGCTGAGGACACATCTGAATGTGGCTTGGGTGGGACCATGAGTTGGGGGAGGCAGAGTTTCAAGAAATCCTCTGGGCAGAGCAACTTCTGTTATCCAATTTGATGACGTCTCAGCTATGGTGGCATTGTGTCGGCACACTGAGAGGGTTAAGGGCTCAACAGAGGAACAGTGGATACTGCAGGCACTTCTGTCCAAGATATGTCCTTAGCTCCATCCCTCATCCAACAACTCAGTGTCCCCCTGTAAGTCCCTGGGGCCCCCAGAAGCCAACCCTGTGATGGTGCTCAGAAGAAGCAGGTCCATCACCACAAAATTCCACTCGCTGACACAACTCATTTAAGAGGCATCCGTAGCTGCCCTCTGCTACCTACCTCCACAGCCTCTGTCCCACTCAGCCACTTGGAACCAAGCAACCTTGTGTCTTTGCCCCCTCCTATCTTCTACCATTGCAGGTCAATTAATTATTTCTCTTCCTAGTTGTAGTGCTTCTGTTCATCTGGATCCCAGGTGACTTTCCTTGCTGTTTGCTCTGTTTCTGTCACAACTTTGATTTGGTTGCGAAAAGGATGAACAAAGCCTCTTTCATCTATGCCATTTTTCCCCCTCTCTGAGCATTCTTATAACCAGTGTTCTGAACTCTGCTTCTGGTTGATTGCTTGTCTCCATTTTGTTTACTTCTTTTTCTGGAGATTTGTTTTATTCTTTCATTTGGGACATGTTTCTTTGTTTTCCCATTTTGGCTGCCTGTTTGTATTTCTTTCTAGGTAATAGGTAAGGCTATTATGTCTCCCAGTCTTAGTAGAGTGGCATTATATAGAAAGTGTGCCGTGGGTCTTCCTTGGTCACCTGAGTCAAGTGTTCCAGATGAGTCTCTTGTATGGGTTTTGTGTGCCCTACTATTGTAGTTGAGTCTTGGTTGCTATTTGCTCATCAATGGGAGTGATTGACTCTCAGGCTGATTGGTCCTGATGACTGGACATCACCAGTGGAGGAGCTGTTATGCAGGGTCTGACCCTATAGAGCAAGATTTGCTTTTGCAGGACTCCAGTGCCTGCCCTGTCTTCCCTTTGGGTGTGTCATCCTCAGATGTGACCCTGGGTGGTGCTCTAGCTCAGACTGAAGCCAGCCACTGAGCATGCAGGCTGGGGCCTCCTGGGAGAGTGCCTGCTGCAGACCAAGTTCGGCTGCAGTTTGTGCCCTGTCCAAGGTTACCTGGCATGAGCAATCTTCAGATGGCAGCTACCCATGCTAGGCTTGGATGTGCCTTGAGAGGCCAAACCATGACATGAGCAAGGCCAGCTGCCACTAGTGCTGTGCTTAGGGCTGATCGGCAAGAGGCATGGGGCACGCTGAGGCCAGATGCTGCTGTTTAGGTTTGTGAACCTTTGAGAGATTTTAGGAAAGGTCACATTATGAGCCAAGAAAGGTCATTTGTATATAAAATCCACTGTAAGAGGCTTGGGTGGGCCTGCACATTAGAAGGGTGGGGTCTCAGGGTATCACCTGGGTGGGGCCACCTAAGTTGATGGAGACTCAGATATGGTACCCATCAGGGTCTGCATGGTGGGCAGGGGAGGTCTCAACAAAGGAGCATTGCCTTCTGCCAACACCTATATCTGGAAGAGAGTCATCTCCCCACAGCCCTTACCTGAAGCTAGATAACATAGTTCCTCCCTGTGTGATCTTGGGGTCTTTTGAGCTGCTGCCCCAGATCCAGAGCTCTGAGTGAGTAAGTCTTTCACCAAATAAGTCCACATATGGACCCCTTAAAAGGAGAATCTGCTACTCCTTCAGCCTTCCGTCTCACTCAGCCACAATCTCCACTGGTTTTCACAGCCAGAAATTGTGGGGACTTCTCTTTCTGGCACTGGAATCCTGAGATGAGGAGCCTGGTGAGGGGTTGGGAACCCTTGCTTTTCCAGAGGGGGGATCTCCACAGCTGAGATAGTTCTTCCAATTCTCAACCACCACATACAGGGGTGAGACCAGCCTTTTCACATTTCCGCCCCTCCCATCAGTCTCAAGGTAGCCTCTTCTGTGTGTCCTGAGTTGTAGAACTTCTGTTCAACTAGACTTTAGGCCACTCCCAGTGATGACTATTCTGTACTTTAGTTGTAATTTCGATGTGGTTGTGAGAGGAGGCAAGTACAGTGTTTACCTACTCCATCATCTTTACTGGAAGGTTAAGTTCTTATTTTGGCATCTACACTAGAGATACTTCTTTTTAGATTAAAACATGATGTCTATAGTGAAATACACTTAAATGTGAATTCCTTGAGGAAAAAAAAAAAGATAGTCAAACAACTCTAATCCAGATAGTAATATTGACTAGTTTACCACAAATGTGATCTGGAAAGAAAAGAGAGAGCTTTGTAAAAATGAAACTCTAGATACCCAGATTTTGACTTGGAAGGTAGAATGCAGAAACACTTTTAATCCTTTTTGCAGATAGGATTGACATAAATTATAAAGAAATAATTCACTGCCATACCAATGTTCTCATCACAAGGAGATACATCAATTTTCACATCTGAACATTATACACACACACACAGACACACACACAGACACACACACACACAACTTTACATATACTTTATTTTAAACAGAAATGGATACAAATGATCTAGGGAAGTTGATGGATAAGAACAACTGGTGGTGCTGATTCAGGCCTAAGGTTTTGTTTTGTTTTTTTCCTCTTTAATTCCCTGCTTCCTCACTTCCACCCCTGACCCATGGATGTTGCCGTTACCCCTTAAGAACTAGATCTCTGAAGGCAGGGCATCCCTTCCCATATGCTCCTAGCATGCACCCAGGGCCTGAAGCACCCGGGATCTGGCATACCTGGGGTATGGTCAGTGGCTCCACCTGGGGCACGAACCCAGGAGCTTCTGCATGCAAAGCAGACATGTTAACCACTACACTATGGAGCCACCCCAGGCCTAGGGGTTTTAAGCTATTGCATTTGTATATGGAGTGTATGTTGGGTACCAGGAATGATAGAAGATTATCTCACAGTCAAAGCTTTGAGATTAGAATTAAATGATTAAAACATTCTACTTGTCATACCATTGTATCATCATTCTTGTAGCTACTTGTAGCACCCCAAGATTTGCTTAATGTTCCCTATATCAATATTTATTTTGATAAATTCTAATTTTTGATCAATCTTGTACTGATGTTCTTGATTGAAGAATATGGCTATTATTTGTGTCTATGAGTTTTTCTTTGTCATGTTTATTTGTTGCATTCAGATTTATATACTGCATATGTGTTAAATCATACAGTTTAGTGGTCATCAGAGGAAAACAGGGAGGAAGGAGGTTGATAGGTGTAAATGAGGTCAAATATATGGTTATGGAAGATTTGACTTTGGGTGGTGAACACACAGTGCAATATACAAATTATTTATTATTGAATGTATGCTTGAAACCTATATAATTTTATTAACCAATATCACCCCAAAAATTTTAATTAAAAAATTTTTAAAGAATATGGCTGGCTGAACAGCTAGACTGACTGCTCTCAAAATCTGTATCCCTGTTACCTAATCAACTCAGTAGTGAACCTCTGAAGCCCTGAACACCAGCATCAAGTTGTTAATGCAGAAGACCCATTCAAGTATGTATAGGTGATTGATGAAAGTGGAACAATTGCTATCTCCTTAAATATTTTTGTTCCCATAAGCACATGGTCAATTTGGAGCTATTTTTGTGCTCTGTGACTACTCTTAAGTCATATTTTCATTTGTCTACTAGCATTTCTATTTGGGGATCCCACTAGCATCTCAACAATTCAATAACTCAAAAAAAAAAAAAAGAAAACTTTTTGATTATTTTCCCTTCAGACCAACTCTTTCTTTGAATTGAGTTTTTATCTAGTGGAAGACATCTTTTTCTTATAACTAAGGATTAAAACCTCACTATATCTTTTTTATCACTCATTTATATTTATATTTATTGATTACCTGGTAGAAAAAATAAAACTTTATGAGAAGTTACATATGTTCACATTCTTTTCATATTGTATAAATGAGTGACAAATTCTAGTGATTTGTGTCAAAAAATGGGGAACTTTCTAATTTTTACTCAAAACTTATGGTGGAATGTATATGTATGTGATTTCTACTGTAGAACAAGTTCATTGAAGTAAGAATCTTTTCTTTTTTATTAAATTTATCTGGGTGTCATTGGTTAATAAAATATAGTTTTCAAGTGTACAATTCAATAATACGTCATATGTATATCACATTGCCTGTTCACCACCCAAAGTTAAATTTTCTTCCATCACCATATATTCGACCCCCGTTAACCTTATCTACCTCTCCCCTCATCCCCTTTCCTCTACTGCTGTCAGGTCTATGAGTTTTTGTTTGTTTGTCTTGTTCGTTTGGTGCTATCAGTTTTATATCCCACGTAAAACCTCACTATTATCTTTGATTCTTCTCTCTCCCTCAACTTCCACTTCTCACTTCCCATCAGTTGCAAGTCCTATCACTTGTTCCTTTGCCACAGCTTTCATTCTCTCTTCCTCTCAGATTCCACTATGCAGCTATCCCAGTCTGGGTAGTCATTACCTCATGTCTGAACAATTATAATGTTTTCCAAACTGGGTTGCTCTTCTCTAATGTTACTATTTTCCAAACCAATCTTCACTGGCCACATCATTCATTCTCCTGAATCATAACTTTGATCAAAACTCCTCTCCAAAGCTCTCAATGACTCTCCACTGCCTCCAGATAAAGTGTATATTCCTCTCTCACTTGTTCAAAATAGGCCCCTGTAAGACGTGACTCTTCCTCATCAACTATGTCATCCAGCTTCTCCATAAATCTTGTTATTATATGCCCAATTGTTCCACAGGCTCCACAAATATATTATATTGTCTTCTGGTAATCTTTTAGGACCAAGTTAAATGTTACCTCTTCAGATAGCTCTTCTCTGACCACCCACTGTACAGTAGTACACTGTACCTTACTATTCCCCACTCTACCTTACTATTCTCTTTCTCATGCACTTATTGCAATTATAAAATTATTCATTTATTTGTTCATTTGTTTACTGTTTCTTTCTATCATTTCAATGTAAACTCTATGAAGACAAGGACCACACAAGTTTTTCATTGGTGCCATAGCCCTAACATCTAGCACAGTGCTTATCATGTCATAGATGCTCAATAAATATTGATAGAACAAATGAATGTTGATTGATCAATTCCAATATGCATATCTTTTGTTCATGCCACCTTTTTCCCTTGAAATACCATTTCCGACCTCTTTGTTTTTGTTAATTATATTTATTCATCCATCAGTGTTTCCATCTCTTCAAAGCCCTTTTGGCTGCCCGTGCCCAAACTGACTTCTCCCTTTTCTGGGCTAATACTAGCTGACATTATATACATAAAGCATTGAGGTTTAGTTCCATGTTTCTCTTTAATTTATTTATCAGGAAGTTTGTAAGATGCTTGAGAATACTTTATGAAGTATAGGAAGGCAGTTAATATTCATTAACTATACTTCATAAATTTGGAGCAAACTATCACACAATGTATTTTTACTCTCACAAATGTCCCTGAGTCTTTTTCATGGCTGTCCATCTTGTCTCACTCATTAGCTTGTCCTGACTTTTTGGATTATAAAATTGCTTCAGGTCAGGAATCCATTCTTGGTTACTTTGTGAACACTCAACTATCACTGACTAATGTTTTAAGATATTATGAGTAATGATCATGTTTTCTGTAATGCAATTGACAACAAGATATCGATGAGGATCCTGGAGACTGCCTTTTGGGAGATGAGTTTAATATAGCTATGGTTCCTGCCCTTAAAACTATTCTATAGTCAGGCCCCAAAAGGTCAGAGGGTCTCAGGAAGGTAAACAGCCTTGCTTCATGCCAGACTGGGTCATGCTTCCTGACAATAGTTCTCATGTATATCTAAAATGTGAAAGTCAGGACAAGGCCTTGAATTCCATGCCATGAAGGTATCTTTCAGTTATAGCCTCTGAAGCTAATATCATCTTATTTAACAAAGAACTGAGTACTGACATGTATGAGAGACTTGGTTGTTATGGATTGAATTTTTGTGCCCTCCTCCCCAATTCCTATGTTGAAGTCCTAACCCCCAATGTGATGCTATTTGGAGGTGAGATTTTTGAGAGTTAATCTGTGGTTTCTATGAGATCATGAGGGTAAAGCTCTTATGATGAGATTAGTGTTCTTATAATAGGAAGAAAGATTAGAGCTTTCTCTCCCGCCACCATGTGAGGACACAGTGACAAGGTGGCTGTCTGCAAGCCAGAAAGAGAGCTCTTACCAGGGAATCAAATTGGCCAGCATGTTGATCCTGGAATTGCCCAGGCTCAAGAACTGTAAAAAATAAATTCCTGTTGTTTAAGCCACACAGTCTGTGGCATTTTGTTATGACAGTCTAAGCTGATGAAGACATTGATATTTAAAGAGTTTTAGAGGAAAGACAAGAAGGTTGCTCTGTTATCTGCATGACTAAAATTGACCTGACCAGTGAACCTAACAGGAAGTGGCAGCAAGTTTTTCTGGCTGCATTTGAGCCTCTAGTCTCAACCCCCATCTCCCATTTCTTTCCCTTCCCCTATATGGCTATATGGATTTGTGAGTATGAAGTCTGGAATTTTTGGAGGAAGTGTCCCTGCCATCTTTCTCCCACCCCAGCCTCTTATAAATGTCTTCAATGACTCACACATGTAAAACACTTGCTTTCTCAAATGATACATGCCATAGAAGCCATGACTAATAAGGACCAGATGAAAGGATTCAGGCTTAAAATTCTGGATATTTTTGTTTTCAGATTTTTGAATGTCTGTCACTAGGAAAAGTAAACACACAAATTTGTTGCATCTTCAGTGGAATTAGGAGTACGGGTAGAAGCAAATTTATTTTAAGGACAAACTTTCTAACAGAGGTGCCCCAAGAAGCAGCAGGATGCCTCAGGAAGTAGGGAAAACATTCTCTATCACTAAAAACACTCAAGCTGAAGTTGAATGAAACTTTGGTAGAAATGTTGTGGTTGTAATTGAAACAATAGAAGAAAGGAGAGGAAGGTTGGACTAAGTGGTCTATAGGAACTTTAAGATCCTGGTAATGTATGATTTTAGGACACTGAGAAGGGAAAAATAACAAAAGTTTTTCTGTGCTCTATTATGTATATCTCTTAGTTGGAGTAGAGGTGAAGCCATTCAAAAAGCACTATTTTGCTTGAAAATCAGAATCCTCCAGGACTTGAGTTATATCTGAGAAGAGTCTCAGTCATGCCATTACGTCTTAGCTTTAGCGTGAATAAGTTTGGAAACTCCATTTTGAGCTTATACTACACTCATCATCTTTTGGGTGCCTATGTTTTTGATACTCAGTTTAATTATATCTGAAAACAATGAGCAGTTCATATACCACCTCCACTGTTAGGATCAGGCAGAGAATTCTTGTGGGTTGTGTTTTCTGTATTCTGAACAACACAGACTAGAAGGGGTTCAAGTCTACTTCATTCTGCTGTTTCTTTTGGACATACGCTCTAGCAGAGAGGCTTTGAATATCACCCATTATTTTTTTTCATGCCATATGCTCGGGAAGATCCTATGCTGCACAGTAGTCCTCCATACTAAGAAGCAACTTGACAACAGTAAAGTTCCTCTGTTATGTTGGGGCTGAAGCATGTGAGCTATGGATAGTCATGACTTCTAGAGAAGAAAAAAAACTCATTTTGCAGCAAAAATGTGATGGCCCCAGGCTCTACCCACCAATAGGGCACTGGAAAGAGCTGGTAGGAAGTATCTGTAATTATGCCTGCATAGCCACATCTCTACAAGTTTTCCTTGCTGAGACTACGCTCTGAGCTCCCCAGGATCAGGGTGAGGATGCCCTGTCCTAGAAACTTCCTTGTACACATGGTAAATTTCCTCTAAAATGACAAAGTAACTGTCATGTGAAAGAGCTCTGAGACCACCTATATCTTCATATGAGTTTCCTTTTCTCAGCTGTGGGAGTCACCTAGGTTGGGCAAATGAAGCAATCATAGAAAATGGCAGAAGAAAGTTTTGCCTGATTTATTCTATATTTGCAAGTAATAATAATAATAATAATAATAATAATAA
>NW_006431075.1:446547-448825 GCF_000325575.1 Pteropus alecto
AATAATAATAATAAATGATAGTCTTAGTTAACTGGAATTTTATTATTAGTGATTCAATTTAAAACTTTCACATCCTCTGGTTTCTGCTTCTGAAGCCATTGGGACAGTCCAGCTGCCTCTGAGTTGAGCAAGGCAAAAGAGGGACAAAATAATCTGAAATAATAGATCCCTTTTGAAATGTCCTATAAACATGGCAGGAATGTATAAATGAATGGAAACAAATACTTATGTAAATGGAAAACACAGAAAAGTCAAAGTAACAGAGGGTGAATTATTTTTTTTATTAAAAATAAGTTTGTTGGGTAACATTGGTTAAAACAATTATATAATTTTCAGGTGTACATTATCATTTGACATCTATATATTCTATTGTGGGTTTACCACCCAAAGTCCAGTTTCCATCAGCCACTATATATTTGATCCCCTTTACCCATTACCCGTTTCACCCTTCCCAAACCCCCAATATATGACCTCTTTTACCGCGTCTACCTCCCCTTTCCTCCCCTACTCCGTACCCTCTGGTAAGCATGTCCATGAGTCTCTGTTTGTTTATCCTGTTCATTTGTTACTTTTAGGATTATATCTCACATATAAGTAATATCATGTGATTTTCAACTTTTTCTATCTGGCCTATTTTGTTTAGTATGATTATTTCAAAGTCCATCCATGTCGTTGCAAATGGCTGAGTAATATTCCATTGTATATATGTACCGCCACTTCGTTAGCCAATCATCTGTAGGACACTTCAGTTGCTTCCATGTCCTGGCCACTGTGAATAATGCTGCTATGAATATGGGTGTGCAAATATCTTTTTGGATATGGGTTTTCAGTCTTTGGGGGTAAATATCCAGTACAGGGATTGCTGGATCATATGTTAGAACAAGTATTAGTTTTTTGAGGAAACTTCATACTGTTTTCTATAGTGGTTGTACCAATTTACAGTCCCACCTGCAGTGTATAAGAGTTCCTATTTCTCTGCATCCTCTCCAACATTTGTTATTACTTGTCCTGTTGGTTATAGCTATTCTAACAGGCGTGAGATAATATCTCAAAATGGTTTTGATTTCCATTTCCCGAAGAGCTAGTGATGTTAATCTTCTTTTCGTATATTTGTTGGCCATTTGTATGTCCTCTAGGGAGAAGTGTCTGTTCAGGTCCTCTGCCCATTTTTTGATTGGATTGTTTGTTTTTTTTGTTGTTGTTGTTAGTGAGTCGTATGAGTTCTATATATATTTTAGCTATTAGGCCCTTATCGGAGGTGTCGTTTGCAAATATATTTTCCCATTCAGATGTCTGTCTCTTTACCTTGTTGACGATTTCTTTTGCTGAGAGGATGCTTTTTAGTTTGATGTAGTCCCATTCATTTATTTTAGTTTTCACTTCTCTTGCTTTTGAGGTCAAATTCATAAAATCATCTTTAAGTCCAAAGTACTTGAGTTTAGTTCCTATGTTTTCCTCTATGTGTTTTATTGTTTCAGGACTTATATTCAGGTTCTTAATCTATTTTGAGTTAATTTTAGTGTGTGGTGATAGACAACAGTCTAGTTTCATTCTTTTGTAGATGGCTTTCCAGTTTTCCCAGCACCATTTATTGAAGATGCTTTTCATTCTTCACTGTATATTTCTAGCTTTTTGTTGAAAATTATTTGCCCATATAAATATGGGTTTGCTTCTGGACTCTCGATTCTGTTCCACTGGTCCGTGTGCCTGTTTTTCTGCCAATACTATGACGTTTTGATTACTGTCGCTTTGTAGTATAATTTGAAGTTGGGCAGAGTGATGCCTCCAGCCTCATTCTTCTCAGGATGGCTTTGACAATTCGGGGACTTTTGTGCTTCCATACAAATCTGATGATTTTTAGTTCTATTTCTTTAAAAAATGCTGATGGGATTTTGATGGAGGTTGCATTAAATCTGTATAATGCTGTAGGTAATATGGCAATTTTAACTATGTTGAGTCTTCCAATCCAAGAACATGGAATATCTTTCCATTTTGTTGTATCTGCTTCAATTTCTTTTAATAGAATCTTGAAGTTTTCATTATACAGATCCTTCACATGTTTCATTAAATTTATTTCTAGGTATTTTGTTAAATTTATTCCAGTTGCAAAAGGAATTATTTTCTCTACTTCTTTTTCTGACACTTTGTTGTCAGAGTATAGGAACGCTATGGATTTTTGAAAGTTAATTTTGTAATCAGAAACTTTACTGTATTTGCTTATTTTTTCTAGTAGTGTTCTTGTAGAGTATTTAGGGTTTTCTATATAAAGAATCATGTC
>NW_006431075.1:450570-454481 GCF_000325575.1 Pteropus alecto
TTGTTTTTGGAGATAGGCCTGTAATGATATGAACTTTCTTCTTATGACCGCTTTTGCCGTGCCCCAAAAGTTTTGATATGTTGTGCTACCATTATCATTTGTTTCTATGTATCTTTTGATCTCTCTTTTTATTTCTTCGCTGACTCGGTTATTCTTCAGTACCATGTTGTTTAATCTCCATGTATTTGTGGTTCTTCCTGATTTCTTTTTGTAGTTGATCTCTATTTTCAAAGCATTATGATCAGAGAATATGATTGGTATGATTTCAACCCTCCTTATTTGTTGAGGTTATCTCTGTGTCCAGTATGTGGTCAATTCTTGAGAATGTTCCATGAGCACTAGAGAAGAATGTGTGAGCAGCAGTTTTAGGATGGAAGCACTGTAAGTGTCAACTATCTCCAGTTGGTCTCATGTGTCATTTAAGGATATTATTTCCTTATTGATTTTTCTGTTTGATGATCTCTCTATATCCGACAGTGGGGCATTTAGTTCCCTTACTATGACAGTGTTTTTATCTGTTTCTCCCTTTAGTTCTGTTAGCAATTGCTTTACATATTTTGGGGTTCCCTGATTAGGAGTATAGATATTAATGTGTTATATCTTCTTGGTGCGTGATTTCTTTTATCATTATAAAATGTCTCTCGGTGTCTTTCTTTACCTTCATTTTGAAATCTACTTTGTCTGATATTAGTACTGCTACTCCCGCTTTTCTCTGTATGCCATTTGCTTGCAATATCCTTTTCTATCCTTTCGCTTTGAGTCTATATTTGTCTTTGGCTCTGAGGTATGTCTCTTTGAGGCAGCATATGATTGAGTTTTGTTTTCTGATCCAGTCTGCAACTCTGTGCCTTTTTATTGATGAATTCAGTCCATTTACATTGAGGGTGATTATTGAAATATGAGGTCTTTTTATAGCCGCTTTACTTTTGCTTTCTGGTAGCTCTGTGTTTCCATTGCTTCCTTGTCCTTATGTGTCTGTTTTCTTTATTTTGGTTGGCTTTTGTGGGTTTTTCCTCTGTTTCTTCTTTTTTTACATTATATACTTCAGTTTTGAGTTTGAGTCTTCTGTGTGTGGTTACCATTACTAATATGTAAAGTATAGTTATACACACACACACACACACACACACACACACATACACACACTCGTTCATTTCCATCTGCATATGCCTTATCTGCATTCCTCTTTGAGAATTTCGATCTTTGATACCTCCCTTTCTCAGTCAATGTTAACTCAGTTCGTCCCTATGTATGTTGAACATTCCTTACTATCTTGCTGTAGCAATTCTCTTCTTATTATTTAAGTTTATAATGCCCTATTCTTAGTAAGGGTTGCTTTCCTCTGCTTCTATTTGCCTGATAGTCACTTTATTCTTAATTATGCAATTTATTTGCCCTTTTGTTTTAGGTGAGCTGAACCTTTTCAGTGTTTCCTGTAGTGTAGGCCTCGTCATGAAGAATTCCCTCAATTTTTGTATGTCTGGAAAGGTTTTAATTTCTCCTTCATATCTAAAGGAGAACTTAGCTGGATATATTATTCTAGGCTGGTAGTTCCTTTCATTTAGTAGTTTAAATATTTGATTCCATTCCTGTCTGGCTTGTAAGGTCTGCGCTGAGAAGTCCGAGGATAATCTAATGGTTTTTTCTTTATACATTATCATTTTCTTCTCTGGTTGCCATGAGAATTCTTTCTTTGTCATTGATTTTTGATAATTTTAATACAATATGTCTTGTTGAAGACCTTTTTGGGATGAGATAATTGGTTGTTCCTTTGACTTCTTGAATTCCAAGCTCTAGTTCATTCCTTAGAGTTGGGAAATTCTCATCCCAGAATTCTTTCTTTGTCATTGATTTTTGATAATTTTAATACAATATGTCTTGTTGAAGACCTTTTTGGGTTGAGATAATTGGTTGTTCTGTTGACTTCTTGAATTCCAAGCTCTAGTTCATTCCTTAGATTTGGGAAATTCTCATCCACTATTTGTCTGAAAATGCTTTCTAGTCCCTATTCCTTTCCCACTCCTTCAATAATGCCCATTATTCTTAAGTTTCCTCTCCCGATGGTATCAGCTAGTCTTGTATTTCTCTCTCATTCTTTTTCATTCTTCGGTTTCTCTCTTCTTCCTTCTGATTTATTTCTAGATTTCTATCTCTGATATCACTGACCCTTTCCTCCATTTGGTCAACTATATTTCCCAATCTTGCTATTTCATTTTTCAACTCTTGCAGTGTGTTTTTTAGCTCCAGAAAATCTATTCCATTCTTTTTGAGGGTTTCAATCTCCTTTCTCTGCTCATCTAGGTGTTTTTTTCAATTCCTGAAATTGTTGGTATGCCTTATTTCGCAACTCACTGAGTTTCTTCAAAGTACCATCCTGAATTCTCTTTCATTTAAGTTTCATATTTCTATGCCTGTAAGCTTATTATCTGGAGATTTTTCTCTTTCTTTCTGAAATGCCATGTCACCTTGGTTGTTCATGGTGTTTAATGGACTTTTTCTCCACCTGGGCATTCATGGAAATGTATTCTTTTTTTCCCCAGAAAGAAGATTTATTCTATAAAGGTCTCTCTTCAACCCGCTGCAAAGAAAGCACTTTTCTTTTGGTTTCCAGTAGGTGATGTCTAAACCTCTTGGATCCCTGCTTTATATAAAGTCTTAAAAATGCCTTTTTATTTTCTTATAAATATTTAATCATGCTCGCTGCCCTCAGTTTCAGTTCCTGTCAGTGTTTGCAAAAGTTTTGGTAGCGTTTGCTCAGATTCCCCTGGGGCTGTGCAGTGTTCACATTTCAGAGGGTATGGGGGGAGGGGCCCTTTGGGTTGGGAGTTGGGATCTGCAGCTCAGCCTTGGTTTTGCAACCTCAGCTGGTAAAAATCAGCTGTTGTTTTTCTGCCATCCCGCTTCTCTGCTTTTGCCCTAATGACAGCCCTGCCGCCTGCTTCATGGAACTCACAACTCCTCCAGGCAGGGCTAATCAGGAAAATCGCCACATCTTCTCCCCTTCTCTTCCTTCTACAGGTAGCTCCAGCAGCTACGTGAAGCAGCTTCTATATTTCTCTCAGTACACCACCCAACACCCAGGGTTCTAACCTGTGTTAGCTCTTATGCGCAGATCCCACCTCAGACATGCTGTTGTGCAGTTTGGGTGTTTTTTGTTGCATTTTAGATGTTCAGCTTATCGTTGTTTCAAGAGGAGATCTATGGGGACATCTCTCACTCCACCATGTTTCTTCAAAACCCTCTAGGGTAAATTTTTTTCCAGAGTCTAGATCAGTAAGACCCGAAAAACTTTCCTTCCCCAACCCCCACTCTTCCCAGTCTTTCTATATCCCTCTCTCTTCCTATGCTTCACACACTATATCTTAATACCTTTCATGAAATCATTTAGTAGTAGAATTGCAGTTGCATTAGCTTATCTTTAATGTTTTTTTCTCATACTATAGATGGGAAAACTGAGTCCCAGGGACAAAAAGAAATTTACTGGGATCACACAACCAGGTTAGCAATAAAGTGAAGATTATACCTCTCCTTTTCTAATTTTCATCCATAATTCTCCTCTAGGTTCAGACTAGAGTTTCCTTAAGACCCAGCATCACCCTATTCCTCCCACCTCCTCAGAATAAATTAGATGGGGCATTCATTGGTAACAAAGATGGTTGATGCATAAACAAAGACCTTCAGCCTTGTTCTCTGAGAAGATTAGGGAAAATCAAGCTGATTAGGGTGCATAAAGACCTCTAGGTCTAGGAAAAGGTACTTGAAAATTGAATCACTGGCTAGTTTCCATGGAGAACAGAATGAGGGTGGGGGGGAAGCTGAAATTAGAGCAATGAAATTATAATTATATTCAGTATATTTGATGCATAATTGGTGATGAGGTTTGAGAAATAGTGTGAGTTGCTTGAACAGTC
>NW_006431075.1:454583-460069 GCF_000325575.1 Pteropus alecto
GTCTGCACATTTGTTTATTCCTCTCTGAGCCTCTCTGTCTTTTTGAGGATAAAGAGTAAAGCACAAAACAGTTTCTCTTTTTGGGCATCCAAGACAGGCACAGGAATTATGTGTGTCTGGGATATAAAGAGGTCATTCTGTTTTCTTCTGAATACAGAAGCTTCCACCTCCCCACCTTTCCCTAAACTGGGAGCCCATATTGTTCTGTTGGGACATTTTTCCATGAAGATTTCTCACTTCACTCCAGATGTTTCCCATGCAGCTATTATACAACTCAGGAAAGGAGAGAAGTTGCTATCCAGAAAAAAAAAAAATAGAAAAGACTGGCCTACTGCCTCTATTCTCAATGACTCATTCTTATGTATGTGTGGTAGTGGGGTCAATATTTGTCCACTCATGGACTCCATACCTACTATGAGACTTAATTCAGTCCTCTGTCTTCCAGTCCTGTCTTTTAGCACTCTTTATACTAAATCTAGAGGCACGAGGGCTATCCTGTCAAGCTTATTTTTTTGTATAGGACTTGAATGAGAGAAGAAGAGAGAAGCCAGGATGGTTTGGACTTAAACTGCCCTTCATTCTTCTTATCCATTCTCTGGCCTAACTATTGTTCCTAGTTTCTAGGCCTGTTGCCTCCTGAAATCATCCTAAAGTGTTTCCCGGTTGGCTTAGCTTTGTGCTATCTGAAAATGTTTAGTAATCTCAAAAATTATCACTGTGAACCCTCTTTTCTGATCGAGAAGACTAGTCTCAGAACAAATCCAAGAGCACATATTGTTATTTATATATTCTCAACCAGAGAAGGTATTCCTTTGTTCCACTTACGTAAATCATTCTTCCAATATCATCGTGACTTCATTCCTTTTACATTGTCTCTAGGGTGAAACATTCTCGAGGTTTCTACACAGAAGGCTTTCTGAAAGTCTAAACGAATTATGTTTAATGTTTCTTTTTTAGCTGCATATATCCTCTCAAATAATTCCCATAAGTTAGGCAGGCTTGAGTTCTGATGACAGGAACCATGAATAAATGACTTTCTTCGTGCGTGCATTTTCTGTGTGAACATTATACTGTAGCTTGCTGTAGCAAACAGTTCTAAGAAGTTAATCTCGATGAGGCCTATATGGGTGAGTTCTCCCCTGCAGGGTGGGTATGATGATATTTTCAGGAGTAGCAGTTTAGTATCCAAATAATCAACAATCAACAAAAACAAAAACAAAGAAAGTACTACTAGAATAAGCTCGAAAGCTGGGCCTTTACTCTAGGCTTCTGGAATCTAAGGGTCTAAACAGGCCCTTAACCCCTCTGGGGATAGAAGTATAAAGTATTTTCTGCTATACAGAAACTGTCTCTGGGTAAGCTAAAAAGGGACCTCCGTGGTGAATCATGACCTGAAGGTGAGCCAGATTTTCCAGCTTTATGATACCTTCCTAGGAGGTGATATTTTTTGACTTTTTAATAACTTAAAAAATAATTTTGAATATTTCAGCTTTGATCTAGCTGAGCTACAGAGAATCAAGTAAATTACTCTTTTCCCATTTTTAGACATGAGTATTAACAGGGGAATAGAACCCCTCTGGGGCTAGAGTTGTGGCAGCAGTTATCACAGAGTGAATATCCCAAGAGAAAAGTGACTTTTTTGTGCAGAAGCTAGGCCAATGGGTCTTTTTCCCTGACTCGCCAAGGATTTTTGTCTTCACAGTTTCAATCTTGGAAGAGGTTTTATATAGAAGTTGTGTCAAATTTCTCTATATGATGTCGGTTGCCTCAGAGTTTTAGTGAGCTTGAAGATTAAGCAAGTTGTTCAGAGCATAGACTATGCATCCATGCCACTTAGCTTCACCTCATTCTAGCTATATTTTATGTGTACTTCAGTCAGTTTATCTGTAAAATGATAACGGTGTCTGCTTAATAAGACTATAGTGAGGATTAGTTGTATTAAACCATTTGAAGCATATCGTACAGTGCCTGGCACATAAGAAGTGCTCAATAAATATTAGCTGTGTTGTTATTAATGTTTATTATCCATCTCCAAATGAAAGGCAGACTCATTGATCTGAGGTTCCCAGAAGCCCTTGTTTTGGTAAAGCCATGAACTGGGAACGCAGCAGCTATCTGCAACTGCAGCTGTTTATACCAATAAATTATCCACTGTGGTCAGTTCTCCAACTTCCCTCCATAAGTTTTACAAGCTCTCAGCTGAATAAAACTGCTCAGTTGTAGTAATTCTTCATACATGACTTGTCATGGTTAGCTTTCCATGGCACATCCTATTTTCTCTGATCTATCTTCCAGGAAAGACCATTTAGGAGTGGGATTGCCTTAAAAAGTAAAAATCTTCAATAAAGTTCCAACTAGAGAGCTTAATTTTTCTGTTTACCACTCTTCATTCCTGAAGATTCATTTGCTTTTATTTTCTTCCTTGAATGATAAACTACAGTGTGATCACCATTATACATCACTGACTAGTGAACAAAAGTATGAAACAGTCTAGAGATATTTTTCATTTTAGAACTCACTCTCCTGTTCAACAACCTTACCTCCACTTTGGTTTAATGAAGCATTCTGACCATCCAAGTACCTGATCTGCTCCCATTATTTCTTCTTTGCCTCACTCTGTCATGTTTCCCTATAATTTCCTTAGGAGTAAAATAAGATAGGAGGATGGCACAGAGAAATAAATATGTACTGATTGCCTACTATGACTCTGCCAAGTACTTCACTGCGTAGGCTACATATATTCTATCATTATTGTTTATGGCCAGAGAATGTATACACAATAGTTACCACTTATTAAGGACTTAATATATGTCAGCTCCTTCATAGATACTGTCTCATTTAATCTTCATACACTAATTCTCTGGAATAAGTGTCATTATTCCCATTGTATAGATGATAAAACAGAAGGTCAAATAGCTGAAGCAATTAATGAAAAAGTAGCAGAGGCAAGGTTTGAATCCAAAAAGATCCATCTGACTCTAAAGCCTGTGTTCACCCCCTACAGAAATATAGGTAAGTAATTAGCTTAAATTATTTAACTATATGTAAAACTTTTTAAATTGTTACAATAAATTATAATGCTTTTGGTTTTAAAGAATGATTAAATCATCATTGTTTAAGGCATAAGGAAATGAAATGACTAAATTATAATAAATTATTTAACAAGTTTTACAATATTTTAGAAAGCAACTCTTAATGTTTTATTCTTATCATTTATCATCTAGATTAATGATTACAATTTAATTTTAACCAATAATTGATAGAAGCAAGTTAAATCATGATATAAGGGAGGTGGGAATACTGTAAATCACACAAAAATACAAAGGAAAGTTATAACAATCAGATTCTGGTTAAAATGTTAATATCTAATACTGATTTAATGTGTGGCCTCTTCCAGGATATTTGCATTTCAGCAGAATTCTACCTTAAACTCAATTAATAAGCTTTCAATTATAGGTTCTCAGTCAATTTTGTAAGCACAGCTATAGTTGAACTAGCTGAGAAAAGGTATATATTTCCATGCATCTCTCATCATATCATAGAAGATCTTCCCTACCTTCTTTATCCTCTCCAGTTCAGAATTTACCTGAGACATAGAACTGTATACTTCTCTCATCAATGCCAACTTTGTTTACCGCTATGCAGTAGTATATACCAGAAATGCTGCTGGTCAGTATGGTCAGGGTGCTCAGAGTCTAAAGAGAGAGAAGAAATGCATTAGTCACAGTTTAAAAAAATATGGTAGTTATTAATGCTATTCACCAGATATTTCTGATTCTTGCCCCTTTCAGGCACAATGATTTTTCTTCCTGGATTCCTTCTAATATAGTGGGGCTATGTGACTTATTTTTAGCCAAGAATTTAAGAATAGAAATGATGTTGGTCCCTTCTAAGCTGGAGCACTTAATTGCTATGATGAAACCCTCCAGCGCTCTTTCTCTCTGACCATAACATCAACAATGTTTGAGATGATGGCTAATCTGCCAGCCTGCATCCATAAATGGATACAATTAAAACAAACAAACAAACAAAAAAATCTCTTGCTGATGCAATTGGATATATGGCATGGGCAAAATAGAAACCTCTTTGATTTTGAACTAATCAGATTTTGGAGTTGTTTGTTTCCATAGCACAACCTGGGCCATTTTGACTGATACATGAGGCTACCTGGGAAGTGAGGCTATATTTATTTATTCATTCATTCACTTAATAAACATTTTTCAAGGTCTTCTTTGAATGTTGATCTTTTGGAAAAGGACTGAAAATAAGAAATTATCCAATTTCTTGAGGAAACTGTTATAAATATAGAATCATTCACAAGTCTGCCATATAGGAGTTAATTTCCTAAGTCAGAATAAGTTTCAAAATACTAACACTTAATATTTAATAATTTTTACTCTGTTGGGTATAGTGATTAGTATTTTATATATGTTATCTCATTTTACCTCATTTAATCTTCCTAGCAACTTTTTAAAGTGGAAACTATTAATAAGATGTTTTTAAATCATGAGGAAAATGAGGTTTAGAGAGGTTAAATAACCCACTGAAGGTCATGAAGCTCAAAAATAATGAAGTGGCATTCAAATCTAGAACTATAGTTTGACTTGAAAACCCCTGTTTTCAACACTACATTTTACTGCCTTGAGAATTAAAGGTATTCATAAGAGATAATAATCACTCTGGCTAGTGCAATAATAAAAAAAATATGTGAGGGAAGTGGAAAATCTAAGTCTCATTTTTTAACCATTAGAGTTAACCTTTTTCCCATTAGTTGTTGGCTTAGAATGTCTCAGAAGTCTAAATTATTTGTCCTCCTTTCCTATTCATTGACTGTCATGGAAATAACCAATAGAAAGAAAATTAAGGTGGATGGAGAAAATGAGAGAAGCCTAGATAAAGACCAAACTAAATAAGTAGGCTCTGGAGAACAAAAGTACCTTATTATCTAGCAGTGGAACACAGGTAAAAATTCAGGATTCTATTTTCAAGAATGAATTTTTTCCTACTCACCTTCTCTCATTAATCATATTTATTCTATAACTAGTTTACAAAGAGGCTTACGGTGAAAATATGTACTCATTGATATTAACTAGACCAAATTATTTTTTTCCTTAGGTGTCCTGTCTCAAGCTATGGAGTTACAGGGTACATCACACTAGATAGTTGAGATTCATCAATTTAGGTTCAGGTCAAGCTCGTTACCAGAGTCTGACTGCTAAACAATATTTTCCTTTGAGGATTATAGTATCTTCAGGGTCTGTAATGCAGATCTTGAGGAGGAAATTTCAGTGACTACTTCTTCAACTGAGGAAGCCCTGTTTCCTACTATTGCCATTGACTGTGTAGGAACACTTGTATTCCCTTACAGTGCTGGTGTATAGTATGTGCCTCCAGAATTATTTATCCCCATTATGGCACTGTTATTTTTTAGAAAGAGAAGAGGGCGGGGAGAGAGAGAGAGAGAGAGAGAGAGAGAGAGAGAGAGA
>NW_006431075.1:460294-472689 GCF_000325575.1 Pteropus alecto
GAAGGAAGGAAGGAAGGAAGGAAGGAAGGAAGGAAGGAAGGAAGGAAGGAAGGAAGGAAAACTTGGAAAAATTCTATCTTTAAAATATACAACTGTATTATCACTGTGAGACATGATCAATTTGAAATGACACACTGGACTAGGAATGAGGAGACCTAGATTCCAGACCCGATTCTATCATCAGTTGGCTGGGGAACTTTAACCTCTCTGGATTCGTTTCCTCATCTACAGTATGTGAATAATAGACAAGATGAGTTTTCAGGTTCCTTACAGCTCTTACCTTCTGTGTCATTTTCTCTAATCTAACCAAATCACCCACTGAGGTCTCACAGTTAATACACAGCCAGAGTTGGAACAAAAATCATTTTGAAAGAGGGAGTAAATAAAGTCTCCAAAAAGGAGTTTGATTTTGTTTAACTTTAAATAAGATAAATCAATCAAAATCTTCCTCTACCAGTTTCTCTTTCTGTTCAAGTTTTGTCTCCAAGCTCACAAATTTTGACCTCACTCGAAATTGTCCTTTGAGTACTCTATTGGGTTATAACTTATGGTAAGATTGATTTAGACTCTTATCACCTTTGCCCCCTAGTGTTAAGTCACATGAATGTGTTACCTTACATGGCAAAAGGGACTGTGCAGATGGAATCAAGGCTGCTAATCAGCTGACCTTAAGATAGAAAGATTATCTTGGATTTCCAGGTGGGCTCTTAAAAGTGAAAGTGAGATACAGAACAGTTAATGATGCAGCACAAGAGGGAGCCAGAACGAAATTCAGGGCATGAGAAGGACTCAACATGATGTTGCTGGCTTTAAAGTTAGATTAGGGGGCCATGACCAGGGTATGTGGTAGCCTTTAGAAGCTGAGAAACACTCCACCACCAGCCAACAAAGAAATGGGACAACAGTCCTACAGCCTGAATGAATTTGGAAGCAGATTTTTCCCTAGAGCCTCCAGAAATAAATGCAGCCTTGTCAATACATTGATTTCAGCCTTGTGAGACTCTGAGCAGGGAATTGAGCAGAGCCACACTTTACCGAGACTTATAACCTTCAGAACTAAAAGATGATACATTTGCATTGTATTAAGCTAACAATCTTACTGTAATCTGTTACAGCAGCAATAACAAACTAATATACACTCTTTGCAGTTGATAGTACAAGAGAGTAATCGTTAAAACTGCTATATCCTGGGTATCTGAATTTGACTTTCCGCAACAACAAAAGCAAGTCTTAGGCCTCCCTTTGCAGCCTTCCTCCTACGCTCAAAGCTGAGTTACCCAAGTTCTCTCATTCAAATAAGATTTGTGTAGAAATAGAAAGTCCATAAGGAGTAAGGCCAAATTCATATTATTCTAGAGTAAAAGTGACTTCATAAAAGATATAGAGGTTTCCATAGATGCTCAACTTCTTTCACTCTAATTGTTTGGTGTGATTGTGTGTGTGTGTGTGTGTGTGTGTGTGTGTGTGTGTGTGTGTGTGTGTGTCTATGTGTCTTTATGCACAAGCATGTGTATCTGAGTTTATGTCTATTTTAAACTGGAGGTGATGGTGATCAATATTTTCAGTTCTGGACACTGAATTAGGCCATTTAGTAAATCCTATCTACTCAAGTACAGTTTTAACAGCTAAGCATAAAAGGTGTCACGCCTGGTCAACAAAAATGAGCTTTGAACAGAGTGTTTCATCTTCCAAGGCTTTAGTAGGTCCCTAAAAGAAATTTGCCAGCACAAGTCATTACCCTCATCCCAAAATTTGAACTTTCTCTTTACCTTCCCTTCATTTAATGGTTACTAACCCACAGGAGAATTTCAGGAAACCATGTTAGGTATTTCCAAATATTTGGAGTTTTCCTAGATGTTATGTTGTTATTAATTTCTAATTTAATTACATTCTCATCAGAGAACATACTTTATATGATTTTGTTTATTTCAAGTTTTTAGACTTGTTTTATAGCTTAGAATCTGGGCTATATCTTGGCTATAGAATCTGGGCTATATCTTGGAGAATATACTCTGTGCACTTGCAAAGAATGTGTATTCTGTTGAGGGGGTACAGTGTTTTAAAAAATATCAATAAACTAAGGTGATTAATAGTGTTCTCCAATTTTTCTATGTCTTTACTGATTTTTGTCTAGTTGTGCTACCATATCTGAGAGAAGAATATTAAAATCTGCTTTGTTTGTGGAACTTTCTATTTCTTCCCATGATTTTTTTCAATTTTTGCTTTATTCATTCTGAGTCTGTTATTAGACACACACACATTTGTGATTATTATATATTCCTGATAAATTGACCCTTTATCATTATGATGTTCCCATCTTTTTTCTAGTAATAATTTTATCTGATACTAATGAAACCATGCCAGCCTTCTTATGATTGCACAGTGTATATCTATTATTCATTTATTTTAAATAGATCTGCATTGTATTTAAAATGTGTCTCTTGTACACAGACTATACATAGTTGTTTTCTTCTTTTATTTTAGCATTTTATTTTATTGTATTATTAGTTAAGTTTTGCTTTTTTATTTTAGCATTTTATTTTGTTGTATTATTAGTTTTCAGTATACAGCACATTGGTTAGACATTTATATAGTTTATGAAACAATTCCCCTGATTACTCTATCTTTCCTCTGGCTCTACACATAGTCATTACATTACTGCTGACTTCATTCCCTATGCCATGCTCCCATTCCCCGTAACCATCAACTACTAATTTATACTTCTTTAGTCCTTCACTGCTTTCTCCCCCAGCCCCTCCCGCACACACACACTCCTCCCCTCTGGCCATCACCAGATTGTCCTCTATATTTGTGAGTCTGTTCCTTTTGTTCCTTAGATTCTACATGTAAATGAAATCATGTGGTATTTATCATTCTCTGTCTGACTTATTTCACTCAGCATAATATCCTCTAGGTCCAGCCATGTTGTTGGAAATGGTAGGATTTCATTTCTCTAATGGCTGAGTAATATTTCATTGTATATATGAACCATAACTTCTTTATTTGTTGATGGGCATCTAGGTTGCTTCCATATCTTGGCTATTGTAAATAGTGCTGCCATGAACATAGGGATACACAGATCTTTAGGAATTATTGTTTTGGTTTTCTTTGGATAAACACCCACAAGTGTAATTGTTGGGTCAAAAGGTAGATCCATATTTAATTTTTTGAAGAACCTCCAGACTGTTTTCCATAGTGACTGTACCAATTTGCAATCCCATCAAAAGTATATGAGGGTTCCTTTTACTCCACATCCTCATGTTTTGCTTTTATCTCTGCTTTTATCCTCATGTTTTGCTTTTATCTCATGTTATCCATGTATCTCTGCCTATTCATTTCATTGTTTAGTCTATTAATATTTAATATAATTATCAGTATGCTCATATTCAGATTTAACATTTTATCATTTGTTTCCTATTTGTCTTCTCTGATTTGTTCCATTGCCTCCCCTTTTCTGCCTTCCTTTGCATTATTTAAACATTTTGTATTGCATTTCAATGAATCTAGTAACTTATTATTGATTCCTCTTTATATTTTAAAGTTTTACTCTCTGGATTACATTGCACATCACAGTATTCTTAGAAATAATATTGTACCATGTCATGTATTTTTGTAGAAACTTGCCATCACTTGTATGCCATAGTTGACGCGTGTTAGTTATTTAAAAGCCAATATAGAATACAGACTAATTCCAGTCATCACTTCCTAGAAAATTTTAAACTACTGGAGGAGAAAGACAGGAATGTGCATTGTGTCACTCTTTCATGCAAATTCTTCTATGAAACCCTTCCCAATCTCCAATCTCAGTGACAGCTTTCTCCTCTGAGTCTATTAGTATCAATAAAAATAACCAATGAAATCTATCCTTTAACAAGCATCTCCTATGTATCAGGCAGTGTGCTAAATAACTTGACATACAATATCTCACTTATGTTTCACAAAATCACTGACAGAAAGGTGGTCCTATTTCATTATACAGATGAGGAAACCTACTTAAGAGAAAGGTGACTTGCCAAATTCACAGGGCCAGTGAGCGGGAGAATACAGAGATAATCTCACACCTGTCTAGCTCATTCCATTGTCCTGCAATTTGCTTTCTTAGTAATGAGCACACACTGCCTGCTTTTGTTAGTTATTGCTGAATGTGTGTATTATTTCCCTGATTATATTTTATGTGCCTGTAAATATGTTCTTGTTTGTCCATATCAGTCTTAATTCATTGCCCAGAGGAGAATCCATTGTTTCATCTTTAGACTGTTATTATTTCTACAAATGTTCTACTCTTGTTATTTATTTGGCAAATAGTTATTAAGTACCTACTGTATGCCAATTATGTTCTGGCGGTACAGCATTGAACAAAGTGAGCAAAGATTTCTAGCTTCATGAAGCAATATATATTCCAGTGGTGATCTATGACTTAGTTTTTCTATGTATAGGAATGGTGTAATTAACATCTTCCTTATAGTCAGTAGGTCCTTCATTACTGTTGAAAAAGCTTAATATTATAAGAGTTCTCAGAGCCTTAGATGGAACAGTAGAAAAAACTACCTATGGCCTCTAGAAACAGAGCTGCAAGGTAATAAAGCAGGCTGTATTCTGAAAGTAAGAGAAATTCTGCTACTTTTCATCAAATTACTCTAGGAAACTTGCTTACTTCATTTTATAGAAATTTGGAAGAATGAGATTCAGAAAGGTAAGCAGTCTATGCCCTGCATAGCTCAGAGGGGTGTTATACACAAGGAAACAATTGGGGTAAAATATAAAAATACTTTGAGAATATAAAGTACTTTTGAACAACAATAAGGTAATTTTATTTTATTAAACTTATTGAGGTTTAATAAAACTTATTTTATTAAACTTGACATTGGTTAATAAAGTTATATAGGTCTCAAATGTACAATTCAATAATAAGTCATATATATATTGCATTGTGTATTCACCACTCACAGTTAAATTTCCTTTTGTCACCATATATTTGACCCCTTCTACCCATAACTATCGCCCCCCTCTCCCTTCCCTCTGGCAACCACTAAACTGTTGCCCATGTCTGTGAGTCTCTGTTTGTTTGTCTTGTTCATTTGCTGCTTTCAGTTTTATATCCCACATATGAGTGAAATCATATGGGTCTCAACTTTTTTCCATCTGATTTATTTCACTTAACATAATAGTCTAAGGTCTTTTTAAAATTATTTCAAAAATGTCAATGATGAAATATAATTCCACCATGCCTTATTGTTTCTCTCAATAGAGGTACTGGTGTTACACACATGAGCCTATCTATAACTATCCAGGGATGATTTCTCCAGAGATATCCAATATAGGAGGAATTTATTTTGAGAAGACCAAGATGACAGAACTCGGACCAATTGTTAAAACCATAAGAGGTACATCTGTTTCAATGTAGGAAATCCTTTCTAGTAAGAAGAGATGTCTAAGATAGCATAGGGTAATACCCAAACTATCAAAGAAATGGGATATAGCAGTACTTTCTCATGCTACTGAAGGAAGGAGCCCAGCCTTTCTAAAAGACAGTTTGATCATATATATCAAAACCTTGCCTTCCGTCTATGTCCATGCCACCCTGAACATGCCTGATCTCGTCTGATCTCAGACGCTAAGCAGGGTCGGGCCTGGTTAGTACTTGGATAGGAGACCACCTAGGAATATCAGGTGCTATAGGTGTAAAAAATAAAAATTAAAAAAAAGAGAGATTGTAAGCTATAAATAAATAAATAAATAACCAAAACCTTGCCTTCCATTTCCATTATTACATACTAGATAATTTATACACCTCTCTTAACAGACCAAGCCAGTGCATGGAAAGAGAGTAAATGCTCCTCGACTCATTTTACAAGTGCCGTATGCCAGAACCAGACAAAGACAGTATTAGAAAAAAAGTTAAATTCCAATCATACAAACATGGCACAAACAGTATAAATAAGTATAAACATAACAAATTCAGCTATAAATATATATTTAAAAACATAACTAAGTAGGTTTTATCCTAGGAATACAAGGGTGGTTTAGCTGTAGACTAATCAATTAATGCAATTACTCACATTCACACATTAAAGGAAGACAAACTTATGATATCTCAATAGATGCAAAAAATAAATAATTTGATAAAATTCAACACATGTTCATCATTTACAAAAAATATAAACTCTTAATAAAATAAACCTGCTATTCTCTAGTCCTCCCCATGTCTCTATCTTTTGATCCTTCAATGGGGGCTCTATATTAATCTAAGACCCAGGGAAGTTAAGCTGTTGCCTTCTCTCTTGCCTTTGAATTCACAAGAGTCATCTTGTCTGTGTTTAGAAAACCATGTGGTCACACTGATAGAATCAATTGAAGCCCTGTGACACATTCACAGCATCTTTGAGCTTCCAATCTTCCACAGGCTTCCCAACACTCCATCCAACCTGAGGCTGAATCATGGTTTATCACACCTTATATCATTTGATATTGATGAACTAACTGAAGTCAGTTAATATTTGTATAATCAAATTCCCATTATATATATGAGCAACTAAGACTCAAAGAGGTTAACTTTTTCAAGTTCACAGTAAATTTATAAAGATTGAAACAAAAGCCAATGCTTTCTAACTTCAAATTCTTAGTTTATTTTATTTAACCACACCAAAAAGAATGTCCACAGAGCATCTGTCTTTTGGATTTCCATTTTCGTGTTTGAAAAATGTCTGAATGTGTCCAATACTCAGAAGGTCTCTATCCCTCAAAAATATGATTAGCTCTTTTTATACAAACTGCCTTTCTATAATAGATGCTGCTTGTTCTGACATCCAGTCTTAGGTACTATTTGAGCATGAGTCAGGCAAATTCAGCAATAATCACACATAATTGAGCATGCTTATTAATATTGCTCCCTTTTCCTACTTTACTGCCACATAAAATGATTATGATTGGTGTTACTTTTCTGGAGATTAAGCACTTCTATTTATCAGTCATCTTAAATATCAATGGATCCCAAGTGCCTCATAACTCAGTCATTGCTAATGCCCAGAATTCCTTCTATAGCTTTGACATTTGGCCCTCAGAGAAATTAACACCATCATAGTAATGATCATAACAAAGAAATTCAGCTCATATAGCAGGTAAAAGATTAGATACTATCACTGTCTCTCTATCTCTGTCTCTCTTTGTCTCTCTGTCTCTGTCTCTCTCTATATTATATATGCGTGTGTGTGTGTATATATACACACACACATATATAATATATAATATCCATTCATCCATTGATGGACATCCATGCTGCCTCCATATCTTGGCTATTGTAAACAATGCTGCAATAAACAAATGAATTCACATGTCCTTTTGAAATAGTGTTTTGGGTTTCTTCAGATAAATATGCATTCATTCAACAAAAGGTATCCGTGTCAGACAGCCATTGCACAGGACTTTAATGGAAAAAGTGCAGATATAAGACCTGTAACATGTTCCAAATCCTGATTAGGTACATTTAAAGATGTTTCTTGAGGATAGAAACCAGATCTGATTTATCATTGTAATCTTATAATACTCAGTACAGTATCTAGCTAACAGAATGCTGTCGCCATGTTTGTGAGAGGTTGCATAGTAAACAGAATTCAGAAGTTTTTATCAGAGGATCTGGAATAAGTCTTGATCCATTCTCCCTCCTGACTCTAATCTGATGTTCTCCTACTGTTTCTTGTTTCTGTCATTAGAATTACAAAATATTTGCTGGAGGGGGGCAAAGTGGCAGTGGTTTAGGAGGATGGTGAATTCGCCCTCTCCCGTGATTACACTGATATATACATGTGTATAGAGAACAATTACCCCTGAGAGACAAGTGAGGGCTGATTGAACAGCTTCTGAATAAAAAATGAGAAAAAGAGACCTAATAAAAAAGGCTGGGAAACCACGAGAGCTCTCCAAGAGCTGCAGGAACTCTCCAGACCAAAAGAGCTAGTGAGTGCCATTTTTTATGTCCCCTTCTACCTCAGTAGGGTGAGTAGGAACTCTCCTTGGGTGCTTTGGTATACCTTCAAGTTCACCACAGCACAGTCCCTACCACACAGCACAGAGCCTTTTGGCTCCAAATGAAGGGAGCAAGCAGGATCAAGGCTTCACCACACACCTGGCCTCTTTCCTAGAGCCACTACAGCATGGCAAGCTAGTACCAAAAGTGCCATAAGCACCTTCCCAGCTTGAACTAGCTTGCCTAAAACTACCCTGCACATACAGCCTACACAGAGGTCACTTCTACACAAGACCATTTTCTGTAAAATAAATGAGAGAGAGATTATAGAAAAGGCTGGGAGCCGTAGGAGTGCTCTGGGAACCATGGGAATTTGGGTTCAGAGGTGGCTGATGAGTGCCATTGTATATGTCTTCCCCCACATCCATAGGGTGAGAGGAGGCTTTATCCAGGTTCTCTGGACTACCAGCAAGGTTACCACAGCATGTTCCTGAACATCTAGCTCAAGCCCATTTTAGCTCTAGACACAGGGAGCAACCAAGATAAATGGGACACTACTATTCACACCTGGCCACCCTATCCAGGGCCACTCCAGAACAGTAGACCAGCAGCTCAGATGTCATAGGCACCTATTCTGCTCCAACTGGCCTGCCAAAAACACCTGACACATTCAGGTTGTACAAAGGCTGCTTCTACACAAGACCAACTTTTCAAGAGAGGAAGAGAACGCTATTATATCTAATTCATATGAACAAACATCAAGAGTAAAACAAAATGAAACTACAGAGAGTATCTCTCAAATGAAGGAACAATAAAAATCCCAGGGAAAAAAGCATAAGGAAATGGATATAAGTAATTTGCCTGGTAAAGAATAATTAAAAAGGGCTCAGGTCAATTTAGTGGAGTAGGAAAATGCTTTGTGTACCTCCTTTCACAAACATATCAAAGTTACAACTAAATTACAGAATAGCCATTATCAGTAGTTGCCTGGAGTTTGGCTGAACAGAAGCCCTACAACTGGGGACATACATAAAAGGCCACTTTGAGACTGGTAGGAGGAGTGGAGATGCAAAACAGGCTGGTCCCAAATCTGTGTTTGGTGATTGAGAATCGAGAGTAATATCTCAGCTGTGGAGGTCCTCCCAGAGGAGCAAGGGATCTCAGTCCCACCACTGGGCTCTGCAGCCCAGGTTTCCAGTGTCAGGAAGAGAATTCCCCATTACCTCTGGCTGTGAAAACCAGCAGAAATAGTGGCTGCATGAGAGGGAGGGCTCCTAGAGGGCAAGGCATTCCTCTTAAAAGGCTCATACACGGACTTACTCACTGAAGGATTCACTCAATCTTAGCTCCAGCACTGGACCAGCAGCTCAAAAGCTGCCAGGGACATATAGAGAGGAACTGAATTGTCTGGCTTCAGAGCGAGGGCTGGAGGGGCAGCTTTCTTCCAGACAGAAGTGCTGGTAGAAGCCATTGTTTCTTTGTTGAACCCTCCCCTTACCCAGCCAGCATACTCAAGCAAGCACCATATTTGAGTCTCCATCAAACTAGCTAATACTATTTGCCTTGCCTTAATGATTTTGGGAGACCCAGCCCCATCTAACTTGCGAACCCATCATTGACTTTTCCAGTGGCTTTTCCACATAAATGGCCTGTCTTGGTTGATGCTGCAGATTTTCCTAAATCTCTGAAAGCTTTAGGAAACAAGCATCCTCTGTCCTCAGCAAGCCCCATACCTCTTGCTAAGCAGACTCACACCCGGCAATACAGACAGCCAGACTCAGTTTGCAGCTTAGCCTCTCCCAGGCACCAACAAGCCCAGTACAACTGGCGAACATCTGTAGATCTCTGTGCAGCTCACACTAAGTAGTCCCAGGCAGGACACAGGCAGCAGCTGAAATTGACCTGTTCCAGAGTCACTCTAAAAGGTCCCAGAACCAATCTACCTGGTGACCAGCCCCAGACTGCAGCAAAATACAACCTAACCACCGCCACAAATGATGCACCCAAAGAGCAAACTCGGCAGGTACTAGAGCCCCACTAAAGTGAATCCAGCTCCATAGAGTTGACTCTTGCACAACAGCTCCTCTACTGTTATCATAGCCAGTCTTCACAATCGATTAGACTAAAAGTCAGTCTCTCCTAGTAACATGCCAAAAGCAATCAAGGGTCAACTACAACAGAAAGGTATACACAAACAACACAAGCAGCAGATCTGGAACCCCCAGCTCAGGTGATCAGGAAGATAATGCTACTGGGATACACAGGACATCTCCTACATAAGACCATTCTACCAAGACTGGGAGAAGTAGCAGCTCTATGTAATACATAAAAACAAACACAGAAAACCAGCCAAAATGAGGAGACAAAAAACATGTCTCAAGTGAAGAAACAGAACAAAACTCCAGAGAAAGAACTAAACAAAAAGAAGATGAGAAATCTACTAAATGTAGAGTGTAAAACATTGGTTAAAAGAATGCTCAATGATCTCAATGAAACTTCAACAAAAACATAGGTAATATAAAAGTAGAGAAAAAAAAAGAACCATTTAGAAAGAAGAAAAAATAACTAAAATAAAGAATACATTTGAAGGAATCAGCAATAGATTGGATGAAGTAAAACATTAAATCAACAATTTAGAAGGTAAAGTAGCAAAAAATACCCAATCAGAACAGCAACAAGAAAAAAAATTAAAAATGAGGATAGTTTAAGGGGTCTCTGGGACAATTTCAAGTGTACTGATATGTGCATCTTAGGAGTACCAGAGGATAAGAGAGAGCAAGAAATTGAAAATCTATTTTAAGAAATAATGATTAAAAACTTTACTAACCTGGTGAAAGAAATAGATTTACAATTCCAGGAAGCATGGAGTCCCAAAAAAGATGAACTCAAATTGGTTCACACCAAGACACATTATAATTAAAATGACAAAAGTTAAATACAAAGAGAGAACCTTAAAAGCAGCAAGAGAAAAACTATTAGTTACCTACAAAGGAGCTCCCATGAGATAGTCAGCTGGTTTCTCATCAGAAACTTTTCAGGCCAGAGGAGATTGGCATGAAATGTTCAAAGTGATGAAAAGCAAAGACCTACAACCAAGTTTACTCTACCCAGCAAAGCTATCATTTAGAATTGAAGGACAGATAAAGAGTTTCCCAGACAAGACAAAGCTAAAGGAATTTATTACCACCAAGACAGTTCTACAGGAAATGTTAGAGGGACTTCTTTAAGAAGAAAGAAAAAAAAAGATAAAAAATGTGAATGATGTGAATGATAAAATGGCAATAAGTACATATCTATCAACAATTATTTAAATAGATTAATGTGTTTCAATCAAAAGTCATAGAGTGACTAAATGGATAAGAAAACAAGCCCCTTAAATATGCTATCTACAACAGATTCACTTCAAATCAAAAGAAACACAGAGGCTGAAAGTAAAGAAATAGAAAAAGATAATTTATAAAAATGGAACAAAAAATTGCTAGGTTAGTAATACTTATAACAGACAAGATAGACTTTAAAGCAAAGGCTATAATAAGAGACAAAGAAGGGCCCAGCAATTTCACTTCTAGGTACTTCTCTCCAAAACCCAAAACACTTATTTGAAAAGACATATGCATCTATGTATTCATTGCACCATTATTTATAATAGCCAAGCTATGGAGGCAACCTGGGTGTTCATCAATGAATGAATAAAGAATAAGTGGTATATATATACAATGGAACATTACTCAGCTACAAGAAAGAATGAAATCTTGCCAAGTGCAACAACATAAATGGACCTAGAAGGTTTTATGCTAGGTGAATTAAGTCAGAGAGATATATGCCATATGATTTCACTTATATGTGGAATCTAAAAAACAAAATGAACAAACAAAACAGAAACAGACTCATAAATACAGAGAACATTTTCATTGTTGCCAGATGGGAGGGAGGACAAAGGAAAGGGGGAAAGGGATTTAGAAGTGCATATTGATAGTTGCAAAATAGTCCTGGTGATGTTAACTATAGCATAGGGAATATAGTCAATAACATTGTGATAAGTATGTATGGTGTCATATGGGTACTAGATTTATCAGAGTGATCACTTTATAAGTTATATAAATATATTATAACTATGTTGTATACCTGAAACTAATATGATGTTGTATGTCGACTGTAATTGAAAAATAATAAATACTAAAAAATAAGAAAAGAGTGACATCAGAAGCATGGCAGCATGAGAGATCCCCTTGATCTCTCCCCCTTGAAATTACAACAAAGTGAACAGCTATGATCCAACAGAAACCACCCAGCCTAGCACACAAATCTGAGAGATGTGCGCATCAGAGCATCTGAAGATGGGCAAATCCAGCAAGCAAGGGAGGAGGAAAGGAAGAGAAAAGAAAACTGCCCAGAGATTTCTGCAAGAAGTGGGTAAAGGGGTTAATTAGGT
>NW_006431075.1:472723-478742 GCF_000325575.1 Pteropus alecto
AATGATCAGCATAATCCACACAGCAGATCCCAGTGAACAGGGCTGAGATGAAACAGAGGGGCAATAGCTGTGTTTTAGCAACCACTACTTCCAGGCAGAAAGCTGAGTCAGGGAGCCTGGCCTCTTCCCCATCGTCCCAGAGCTTAACCACTCTGTACCCTCCCAGAGCTAGTGCAGGTCCCAGGGTAAATTACAGCAGCAAGTTCCACGAGAACTGAGTCACACACTGTGGCTAGTTCAAATGACAGAGGCAGAGATATAAAACCAACGCAGCTGAAGTTTATCAGCCAGCATTACTGGAAGGAAAACATACAGACATACTGGTGGACTCTCCCAACCTACCCCACCACCACCCATCCAGGCTGATTTGAGGGAAGGTATCTCAGCACTCCATCTGGCTGCTAGGGTAACACCAGGACTTCAGATGTCCTTCAGAGGCTTGAATCCTCAGCACCTTTCACATTTCCAAATGGGGGTGGAGCCCTAGGATTGAAGCGACAGAAACCTCCCTAGGGAATAAAGGGCAATATTGTTGTTTTTGTTGTTGTTTTGCCATAAAGCAGAAATCTGGAAGGCCTAGGAAGTGCAGGAGGCTTCTGTGCTACATACTAGAAAACAAAAGCAAAACCTCTTCTTATCAACCTGCTAAAGAGAGATCACTCTAAAGAATAATTAAAAAAAAAAAAAAAAGCAGAATACATTCCCATTAATGCCTAGGCAGAGAAATAATCCATCGAATACTGTGAACAACCAAGGTGACAAGGTAGTTCAGAAATAAAATGGAAAATCTCTAGAAAATAAATTTTAAAATATGGAAATATGTGATTTAAATGACAGAGAAGTCAAGATTGCAGTTCTGAAAAAAACTGAACAAAGTGCAAGAGAATTCTGATTGGCAATTGAATAAACTCTGAAACAAAATCAATGAATAATAAGAATACTTTATCAAAAAGATTGAAACACTAAAAAAAAAAACAAATGGAACTTCTGGAGCTGAAGAACTTAACAAAAGATATTAAAATGAAATATTGAGCTTAGGAAATAGAGCTGACCAGATGGAGGGAAGAATTAGTGATATTGAAGATAGAAATCTGAAAATGACAAAGATGGGAGAAGAGAGACTTGAGAGCGAAAGAAATGAAAAAAATCTATAAGAACTATCTGACACCATCAGAAAAAGCAATATAAGAATAATGGGTATACCAGAAGGAGACGAAAAGTAGAAGGAAACAGAGTAAATTCAAACAAACAATTGACGAGAATTTCCTAAATCTAAGGAATGAGTTGGATCTTCGAATTCAAGAAGCAAATAGAACACCCAATTATCTCTACCGAAAAGGGCCTTCTCCAAGACACATTATATAAATTGTCAAAAATTAATGACAAAGAAAGAATTCTTAAGGCAGCCATGGAAAAGAAGATGGCAACCTATAAAGGAAAACCTATTAGATTATTATTGGCTATATCAGCATAAACTCTACAAGCTAGGAGGGAGTGAAATCAAATATTCAAATCATTAAAAAAGAGAAATTACCAGCCAATAATAAAATATCCAGCAAAGTTCCTCTTTAGATACAAAGGAGAAATAAAAACCTTTCAGACATACAGCTGAGGGAATTTTCCACCAAAAGACCCACATTACAAGAAATCGTGAATGGGGTCATTCTACCTGAAACAAAAGGACAAAAAGTACAGAACTATGAGTAAGATGACTTACAAGCAGACAAAAGCACGAAAGTGTAACCCTTACTAAGAAAGGGTATTATAAATTTAAATATTACATAATGGTTAAAGGTCAAAATAACATTTTATAAAAGAAGAAGAAGACAACAGCTACTGTAACCTAGAAATGAACTCAAAGCATAAATAGGGATAATCTGAGACAACAAAGACAGAAAAGTGGAGAGAGTAAAGATCTGATTTGGCAAAGGGGGATGGAGGTAAGACACGAGCAGAAAATAAGTACTACTACATATATGAAACTTTCCTTTACATAAACTTAATGGTGACCACACACACACACACACACACACACACACAAAATCCAGAACTGAGACACATAACATAAAACAAGAGGGAACAGAGGGAAAAATCATAGAATACCACTAAATCAAAATAACAAACAGAAACATGGGATGAAGAAACAATGGAGACACTGAGCTACCAGAAAATAATAGATAAAATGGCTATAAAAAAAACCTGCTTGTATTTCAACAATTATCCTTAATGTAAATGGACTGAACTCACTAATAAAATGTCATGGAATAGCAGATTGGATCAAAAAACAAAATTCAACCATACGCTCCCTTCAAGAGACACATTTCAGCTGCAAAGACAAATATAGACTCAAAGGGTGGAAAATGATACTCCAAGCAAATGGAATCCAGAGAAAAGCGGGTGTAGCCATTCTCATCTCTGATGAAATAGACTTCAATATAAAAAAGGTAATGACAAAGAAGAACATTTCATAATGATAAAAAAAGGGACAATATATCAAGAAGATATGACACATCAATACATATGCTTCCAATCAGGGAACACCAAATATATAAAGCAACTACTAACAGAATTAAAGGGAAGAACTGACAGAAGCACAATTACAGTAGGGGACCTTAATATCCCACTGTCAACTATGGAGAGATCATCCAAACAGAAAGTCAATAAGGAAATATCAATCTTCAATGACACATTAAACCAACTGGACATAATCAACATTTACAGGGCCTTATATCTAAAAGTACCAGATTATACATTCTTCTCCAGTGCACATGGCTCATTCTCAAGGATAGACCATATGTAGAGACACAAAATTAGCCTCAAGAAATTTAAGAAGATTGAAATCATACCAAACATATTCTCTGACCACAATGCTTTGAAACTGGAGATCAAATATAGAAAGTGCGAAAACCCAAATATGTGGAGATTAAACATGCTACAAAACAACTATTAGGTCAAAGAAGAAATAAAAGATCAAAATGAAATAAAAGGAGAGGTCAAGAGAAACATAGAAACAAATGAGAATGAAAATACAACATATCAAAACTTTTGGGATACAGCAAAATCAGTAATAAGAGCAAAGTTCATATCATTATAGGCCTAACTCAAAAAAAACAAGAAATATTCCAAATAAACAATCTAACTCTACATTTAAAGGAACTAGGAAAAGAAGAACAAACAAAATCCAGAGTAAACATAAGGAAAGAAATAATTATGATCAGACCAGAAATAAACAAAATAGAAATTTTTAAAAAGTAGAAAAGATCAATGAAACTCAAAGCTCATTCTTTGAAAAGATAAATAAAATTGACAAACTTTTAGCTAATCTTATAAAGAAAAAAGAAGAGTAAGCCCAAATAAATAAAATTATAAATTAAAGAGAAGTTATAAACAATAATTATATGCCAAAAAATTGACAATCTAGAAAGAATTATAAATTTCTAGAAGTATATAATCCTCCAACACTGAACTAAGAAGAAATAGAAAATCTAAAAAGTCTAATAATTAGCCATGATATTTAAGCCATAATAACAAAAATTCCCAAAAAATAAAAGTTCATGACCAGATGGCTTCAGAGATGAATTCTACCAAAGTTATAAAGAAGAATTAATGCCTAGCTTTCTTAAATTATTTCAAACAATCAAAGAGGAAGAAATGCTTCCAAACACACTCTACAAGGCTTACCCTCATACCAAAATCAGGCAAAAACATTACAAAAAAAGAAAACTACAGGTCAATATGCTCGATTAACATACATGAAAATATTCTCAACAAATATTAGCAAACCGGATTCAACAATACATTAAAAGGATTATATACCATGATCAAGTGAGATTTATCTGAGAGATGCAAGGAAGTTTCAACATTTATCAACCAATTAACAGGATGTATCACATTAACAAAATAAAGTATAAAAAACCATATGATTATCCCAATAGGTGCAGAAAACTCATTTCACAAAATTCAACATCTTTTTATGATAAAAACTCTCAATGAAGTGGGTATAGAAGGAATATACTCCAACTTACTAAAGCATATATATGAAAAATCCATAGTTAATATCATACACAATAATAGAAAGCTGAAATCTTTTCTGCTAAGATGAGAGAAAAGAAAAGTAGACCCACTATCACCACTTATACTCAACATAGTATTGGAAGCCCTAGCCACAGAAATTAGACAAGGAAAAGGAAAAAAGGCATCCAAATCAAAAAGGGAAAAGTTAAACTCTTACTATTTGTAGATGAGATAATACTATGTATAGAAAAACCTACAGACTCCATTCAAAAACTGTTACAACTAAGAAATTCAGTAAAGACACTGAATACAAAATCGATATACAGAAATCTGTTATGTTTTTATACACCGATAAAGAATGATCACTAAGAGAAATTAAGGAAACAATCCCACTTCCAATAGCATCAGAAAATATAAAATACCTAGTAATAAATTTAAATGGAGTCGAAAGACATATACTCTGAAAACTATAAGACATTAAAGAAAGATATTGAAGACGATACAAATAAAGGGAAGTATATACCATGCTCATGGATTGGAAGAATTAATATTGTTAAAATGTCCTTACTACTTAAAGCAGTATACAAATCCAATGGAAGCTCTATTAAAATACCAATGACATTCTTGTCACATCTACATATTCTGAACTACATATTCTGAAATGTATATGAAACCACAAAAGACCCTGAATAGCTAATGAAACCTTGAGAAAAAAAAAGTGTGAGATATCACACATTCCCACTTCAATCTATACTACAAACTACAATAATCAATACAGAACGGTACTGTCATAAAACCAGATATATAGATCAATGGAATAGAAGATAGAATCCAGAAATGAATTGCCATTAATATGACCAATTAATCTATGACGAAGAAGGCAAGAATATACAATGGGGGTAAAGATGGTCTCTTTGATAAGTGGTTTTGGAAAAACTGGACAGATACATGCAAAAAAAAATGAAATTGGACCACTTTCTTATGCCATATATAAAAATAAACTCAAAGTAGATTAAAGACTTAAGTGTAAGACCTGAAGCCATAAAAACCCTAGAACAAAACAGCAATAACCTCTTTGACATCTGTCTTAGTGATGTCAAAACAAAACAGTAGTGTAGCATATCTTTTCAGATGCAACTTCTCTAACAAAGATAACAACAACAATAAGAGGAAATGGGACAACATTGAACTAAAAAGTTTTTCACAGAAACAGGAAACCATCAAGAAAATGAAAAGAATCTACTGAATGGGAAATATATATTTACAAATGATACATCTGATAAGAAGTTAATATCCAAAATATATTAGGAACTCATACAACTTAACAAACAGGATATACAGATAGATAGTGGACAAGGACTAATCATCAGGGAAATGCAAATTAAAACTACAATGAGATATCACTTCACACCTGTTTGAATGGCTATAAAAAAAATCAACAAATGAGAAGTGCTGGCAAAAATATGAAGAAAAGGAACCCTTGTGCACTGTGGATGGGATTATAAATTGGTGCAGCCACTATGGAAAACAGTACAGAGAGTCCTCAAAAAATTAAAAATAGAGCTACCATGTGACCCAGCAATTCTACTACTGTGTACTTATCTGAAGAAAACAAAACATTAATTCAAAAAGATATATGCAATCCTACATTACTTACAATAGTAGTGTAGCATTACTTACAATAGCCAAGATATGGAAGTAAACTTGTTGTCCATTGATGAATGGATAAAGATGTGGTATATACATACAACGGAATAATACTCAGCAATAAAAAAGAATGAAATCTTGCCATTTGCAATAACATGGATGTACTTAGGGAGTATTATGCTAAGTGAAATAAGTCAGAGAAAGACAAATACCATAGGATTTGACTTTTATGTGGAATCTTAAAAAAAACAAAACAATTGAATAAATGAAACAAAAGAAAAACACAACCATAGATATGGAGAATAAGCTGATGGTTGTGGAGGGTTAGGGATGGGTAAAAAGAGAAAAAAATATTAAA
>NW_006431075.1:478820-485649 GCF_000325575.1 Pteropus alecto
CCACATACAACTCATCAGCAAAACTTGCCAGTGATACCTCCAAAACATATCCAAAATTCATCTAGTTCTTTCTATCTATACTGCAACCTTCCGAGTGCCAGCCAGTATTCCTCTTGCCTATAGCACAGTGATAGACTTCTAACTGTTCTCTCTGATTCTCCTCTTGCTCCATTCAAAGCAACGAAAGCTTTCAAGCAAATCACACAGTAAACAGAGTGATCTCATTCAAAGATATATTGAGCCATGCTTTTGAAAATCCTTACACAGCTTCTCTTTGCACTGAGGATGAAATAATGAAGATTTGCCATGTCTTCCATTGTCTTTCATCAACTCCATGCCTGCCTCTGAGTTCAATCTTTGTCACTCTCTCCCTCACTTACCACACTTTGGCCACACTGTCTTATTGTCTATTCCTCCAATTTTCCGAACACTTTATGGCCTCAGGGCCTTACAAAATGCCTAGATGTGCACTGTCTAATACGATATCCATGAGTCACATGTGGCTACTGAGCACTTGAAATGCAGCTACTCCAAATGAGTCTATAAATATAGAATACATACAAGATTTCAAAAACAGTATAAAAAAGACTGAAAATATCTTACTAATAGTTTATATTGTTTATGAAATGATAATATTTGAGCATATTGGGTTAAATATATTATTGAAATTAATTACACTTTTTTTTACTTCGTATAATGTGGCTTATAGAAAATTCATATGACTTAGACTTATAGCTTGCATTGTATTTCTGTTGCATAACTGGTTGCATGGCTGGCTCCTTGTCCTTTAGGTTTGAGATAAAATATTTCTTCCTCAGGAAGTTTTTCTTTGCCAAATAGGCTATTTTATTTAAAGTAGCTCATGCCAACATTACCTTATACTCTTTTTTTTTATTCATGAATATTTCAATAATCCACATTTTAAAAATTACTGGTCTATTGTTTTAATCTATTGTTTAATAAGCTCCATGAAGACAGAAAGGATGTCTGGTTTATACCTGTCACAGTCTCAGACATATAGTAGACCCAATAAATAATTATTGAATGAATGAATAAATGAATTTTATTGATTGCAAAGCTGAAGTCCATAGGGAGAAGTGACTTGCCCAAAGCCACAGAGCTAGTGAATAATTGATGGAGCCAGTATTCCAAAAGAGATCTTCTGGGTCTCAATCTAATGAATTTTTCATTGCACAGCATTGCCATTCTTGGTAAAATCCTACAAACCTTAATTGATGTTCCTTTTTTCTTCATTTGCCATATTCTAATTGATGCCCACATTATGACATTTTCTTTTGTTTCTTCCTTTGAATAGAGAGGTTGATCATAAGTCTGACGGAACCAAGCAAACCTAGGCCTGTATATACTGTGTGTATATACTGTATGGAATTGTAAAAGCCATTCTCTGACACTTTTTCCCCCAAAATGACTTGTAAATGCTTTTCTCTCTGGTTGCCTGAGAGATTCAAGATGAGCAGCTGCTTTCACAACAATCCTATTTGAAGCAATCCCACAATTTGGCTATATTTTCAACACCTTGGGACACAGGAAGAGTTGACCTAAGAGGAGACTTTTTTTTTTTAAATAAAAAGGAGGCTACATCATGACTAAAGCTTGGTTTTTATAATCAACAGTCTTCAACCAGACCCTAGATCCCAGGCACTCCTGATGTGACATCAGTGCCTGAACAGCAGGCCCACTCATATACTGCTTGTGAGGTCACTTCTACTACAGCAACTCCCAGAAGTCTACCTTTGTTTTTTTCCCGTTTGTTACTACCATCTCCTCAATGGACAGGATCCTGTTGTCTATAGGGAGATCACTTTTCAGAGTCTCATTGGAAAGCTGGATCCGCTTGCCCCGTTCCATACATCTGGGGAAAAAAAAATGAGACTACATTTACTGTCTTGTCAATAGAAAGGGTCTGAAGCATGACAAGTATTGCAGAGAGTATACTTTCTGGTCTAGGAAGGTATATCACCCAGAGAATTCTGGACAGGAAGCCTCCCCTGATTTACAGTAAAGCAATTTTAATCCTATCAAGGTTATATGCAAACAAATTAATGGGTTGGGAAAGTACATATTTTAGAAGACAAAATGGCCAGGGAAGGCTTGTCTGAGGAGGTGACATTTGAACAGAGTCTTAAGAAATCAAATGTGAGCCATAAATATTTCTAGGGAAGAGAATTACAGGTAGAGGGAAGAACAAATGCAAAGGTCCTGAGATAGGAACATGCCTGACATGTCAGAGGAGCAAGGAGGCCTGTGTGGCTGGAGGTCAGTGAACATAAGACTAAGTATTATTCTTATTTAGGCCATACCCTTGTTTCTAGGCTGACAGAATATAAAGCCCTATATAAATCTCCTTTACTGGTATCTCCTCCTGAATTAATTCTCTTACTCTGAACCTTAAGCAAAGAGGGAAGGCTCATGAGAGTAGTTCTGGGGAGCTGTGGATTAGCGAAGATATACAGGAAGGCAGATTATTAGAGGGAATGATAAGGTACTAGACTTGTATTCAGCAGAATTGCAATTCAACTCAAGCACTGTTAGTTTATATGGCTTCTGACAACTCACTTCCTTTTTCTGAGACTCAGTTTTCCCAACTGTTAAGTGGAGCTAATATTAGCCATATCACGGAGATTCTAATACGCACTTGTAATGGGCTTACTCCAAATTGAGATGTTCTCTAAGTATAGAATACACATAAGATTTCAAAGATTTAATATGAAAAAGACTGAAAAATGTCTCATTAATATTTTATATTGATTGCTTATGAAATGACAATATTTTAGATATATTGTGTTAATTATATTATTCAAATTAATTTTACTTGTTTTATTTTGTATAATGTGGCTACTAGAAGATTATATTTCTGTTGCATAACTCTTTTCATGGCTGGCTCCTTATCCTTTAAGTCTGAGATTAAATATTTCTTCCTCATAAAGTCTTTCTTTGTCAAAATTTTTTTTTTAATCCGAAGTAGGTTTTGCTCCCCATCATACTCCTTTCTGGTTCTTTGTGTTCAATCAAATTTTTTAATTCTTATTTTTTAATTACACTTGACATTCGATATTAGTTCCAGATGAACAGCATAGTGGCGAGATATCCATATAACATACAAAGTGATCCCCTTGATCAGTCCAGCACCCACCTGACACCATACATAGTTATAACAATATTATTGGCTATATTCTCTCTGCCGTACTTCACATCCCTGTGCCTATTTTGTAACAACCAATTTGTACTTCTTATTCCCTTCATTATTTTCACCCAGTCCCCAACCTCCCTCCCATCTGGCAACCATCAGCTCATTCTCTAATATCTATGGTTGTGTTTTTCTTTTGTTTCATTTATTCGTTTTTTTTTTTTCAGATTCCACATAAAAGTGAAATCCTATGGCATTTGATTTTTTCTATTTGACTGGTTTTACTTAGCATAATACCCTTTAGGTCCATCCATGTTGTCATATGATTTTATTCCTTTTTGTGTCTGAGTAATATGCCATTGTGTGTGTGTATATATATGCCACATCTTTTTAATGCAACCATCTATAAAAAATCTCATACAACTCAACATCAAAAAGCAAACAATCCTATTAAAAATGGGTAGAGGACCTGAATTTCTCCAAAAAAGGACATACAGATGGCCAAAGACATATAAAAAGGTGCTGAATATCAGTAATCATCAAAGAAATACAAATTAAAACCACAATGAGATATCACCTCACATCATTCAGAATGGCTATCATCAATAAATAAACAAACAACAAATGATGGCGAGGATGTGTAGAATAGAGAACCCTCATGCACTATTGGTGGGATTACAAATTGGTGCAGTAACTATGGAAAATAGTTTGGAGTTTTCTCAAAAAATTAAAAATAGAACTACCTTATGACTCAGAAATTTTGGTCTGATATTTATCCGATGTACAACCAAGATTTGAATCTCTAAACAAGCTCATGAAATGGCTAAAATTAGCTCCATTCAATTTTCATATAAATGTGAGAGATATAGTATGTATTATTGTATTCTAATATGGTTTCTAGAATATAGTAGGCACTCAATAACTGTTCACTTAAAAACTTTGTTAGGAAAGGTACTTGGAAAAGGTATTTTCCTAGGAAAAATATTTAATCCACCCTCCTTTTTTTTCCCAAATAGAAAATTGGTTTAAAAAATACAACTGGCTGTACTGTAGCTCAGCTGAGTGAGAACAAAGAAAGTGACTTGGGAGTTACAGAATGTCAGAATAAGGAAAGAAAGCAGGGCAGAATCAAAGTAAGCAAGTTGATAGGACCACTGTTATCCCCACGCCCCAAGAACACTTTCCTGGTGTCTACAGAGATAAGAATGCTTCCTAAGCACCTATTTGTAGGTAGGAAGCAATTGAGAGGAGCTAGCTTATGAGAGCTGGCTTGAAAGTACCCGTGGGACACAGACTGACAGGCCCTTCTAATTAAAGATCTAGATCTTGGTCTAATAACTATATTCCCTAGATTTTCCTCTGAACCAAGGCTATATCATCAAACCCTGGGCCTTCCAAATTGGATTTCCTAGACTCTCTCCATTCAGAGATCAACTATCACCTTTTTATACTCTCTCATTCATTACCATGTGCTTAGAACTCCAACTTCAGCACAGTACAGCAATGAGTTAATAAGATGAACTTCCCTGGTCAGCTAACATGTCGCCTTTCAAACAACAATGAGAACCCAAGTAAACTATCCTCTGCTCCCTTTCAGAGTTAAGGCTAAGCACAAAATTTATCTCATGTGGCAAGCCTGTGGGGGAAAGTGTTGTGGTAGAAACTGGGTAAACATTGATAAAGTATTCTTAAATGCTGCTTACTCTTGGATTGGGGGCAATTCACTTCACCTCTCTGAATTTTCCTTTTTTTTTTTGTTCCTAATTATTATAGGGGCTTCATGTGACTGATTTTCTTAGAGGTGACTAAAGTAGCCACTTTGAAATAGAGCTCATTGCCCCAGAGCAAAATCAAATTATCTAATATGTCCCAGGCATATAGTAGGGCCTCAATAAATGGAAGCTCTTAATAGGTAAGAGTCAGCATACCTGGCTCTCATTGTGATGTCTCTCTTAACTCCTGTGTTGTGGAAAGTGAATCATTTATCCCCTTTAGCCTCCATATCTCCATTTGTTACTGAAGAAAAGGAATTTCTATCTTACCTTCTACACTAGGATAATAGGAGCCTAAATGAGTGTACTGTGATATAAAAATGTTATTTGAAGACAGATTTCCCATTGTGGGGTTACACTCCAATCAGGCTTATCATGGAAGCAGTTCTCAAACTGATGAAATGTCCATTTTCCAAGCCCATTACTGATTTTTTTTCCCCATTCAGTGACAAATATTTGGAAATTTGCCCTATTCTGTTTATCTCACACTTAAATATCAAATCACGATCTAAATCCAAATTTCCGTAGCCTATAAATAACAATTGCATTTATCTCTAATTTCAAGCTGTGACTTTGGAAATAACTGGCAAAAACCTGAGGTTTAGCAACTATTGAAGTACTACCTCTTCTTTTAGCTTCCCAGGCCCCATTCCAAGACCACTGACAATACCTGTCATATCATATGGAAAACAAAATCTCCTTAACACTTCTAGTCTCTCATGTAGCTCAGTAAATCCAAGAGTCTAGACCATGTGAAGTCCTTTGGCCTACAAGTTACTTACAGCTCATCTTTCTGGCCGCAGGGCTCCCAGGCCCACATGAAGGAGGGCACAGGCAGGCCACTTGCTGTACAGCGAAGGATATTCTCACTGCCTAGGAGTACTGGCTGGATGTTCTTCAAATCTGTTTCCTTCTCATAGATTTTAGGTTTTTCTAGACAAGAGGAGAAAATGGCAAAGATTAAAGTCCCACACCAAGCCTGACATTTTAGCTGGTACTGCTAGTACAAGAATTCCAATGATTAGAATATAAAAATATTTCTGCATCAGTTTATAAATAGCTGCTGCCCCCAGCCTCCTAAGTGCCCTCTCCTCAACTACCATCCTGATCTCTCCCCATGAACAGGCCCTTCTCCCATGTCATTCCTGTGAACCAACAAATAAAGGGTTATATGTGACTAAACAGAGGCCTCTAAAACTTTATGCATGCACTTAAATCTGACATGATTGATCAGTGCCTGTGCCCTAGTTGTGATTATTTTTAATATTTCACTCTGATAGGCACAATAGAACCCTGTTGAAGAGAAGTAAATTTTAAGGCCCCAAATGGTGGGTGTGGATTTAAAAATAGTCTTTTGGTTTGGAAGCTTACTAAAAGCAGAAATGATATTAGGTTCATCTCTGTACCCTGGACGCAAAGTCAGTGCCTAAGAATTATATGTTGAACTTTATTACAAAAACTAACAATTGGTCTTTTTCTATTTTCAGTAACATTTTTTTGTTTGTTTTCATTTGGATTTTAGAAAACCAACAACAATATAGGCTTCTATCTGATTTTCAGGAATCTCATTTCTGAGTTTCCTACCTATATATCCAACTGCTTGCTTGACTTCTCTAATCAAATGATAATACTAATAATATCAATGTTACTAATAGTTAATTGAGCTAGGTGCAAGGCATTGTTCTAAGTGCTTTATGCGAATGCACTCATTTAATCCTCATCCTGTGAAGTTGATACTGTGACTATCCCTATTTACAGATGAAGAGGTTGAAATGTTAAATAGCTTTCCCAAAGACACATAGCCAGTAAGTGGAAGAGCTGAGCTATAAACTCTGGCAGTCTAGCTCTAAAGCCCTCTCATAAGTGTTTATAGATATCTATTCCATAAACATCTCAAACTCAAAATTTC
>NW_006431075.1:485720-497257 GCF_000325575.1 Pteropus alecto
ATATAGAACTTACCAAATGTCAGGCACTGTTTTTAAGTGCTTTTTATAGATAATATCTCATTTAACTTCATAACATTCCACTAAGTATGGACTTTCTTTAGCCCCACTTTAGAGATGAATAAACTGAGATGCTGAGAGATGAAGTAACTCGCCCCATGTTAGTAAAGTGGTAAAGTAAGAAATTAAATCTAGACAATCTGCCTCAAGCATTCAGGTTTATAACCACCACACTATGCCTACTTTCAAAAATAAAACTTATCTTCCTCCCTCCTCTATTCATTTTCTTTTCAGTAATCTGTTCAGTCATCTCAGCCAGAAACCTGTGTCATACTTGACCTTTCCTCTTTATTCCCACATTCTACTGATCATTACAAAAATAGAACTCAGTAACAACAACAACAACAACAGCCTCTTGCCAGTATTGTTCCCTACTGTACTTCTAGAGCATAGTACAGTGCCAGACACTTAGTAGGTGCTCAATAAATACATGTTTGAAACAATGTGTTAGTACAGAGTCTTGTATCATGTGTCAGACAAAGCAGAATTCCACTCTTCTTTTCAATGTTGCTGCCTCTAATACTGCTGTGAGATCCTCAAACCTTAAGAAAAGTGGAGATGTAGTTTGGGTGTTTGAGAATTCTTATTTAAATCAGATCTGAATTGTATTTCTTCACAGAAAGTTTAAGAGTTAACTGACAGCAAAAATAAAAAAAAAATTCAAAATGATGAGGTAGAGGGCTGACCAGGCTTCTTCTGTCCTTGACTGATGCTTTTTTCTTGGAGATTAGTAAATACAAACTCTTGCCTACTGCTTCTCCCTTGGCAATCTGCCTTCAATTTTCTCTCCCTTTCCTTCCTTCCATCTTTCCCCTCCCAGGCCTGACCAACTTTAGCTTCTAGCCCAATGTCAGTAATATCATTCTTTCCTTTTCTGCTTCTCGTGGCTGTCACATCAAACTCTAGGCTAAATAGTTATCTCTAGATGAGAGTTAGGAGGAAAGTTGACTTTCTCGGCCTCTGAAACAGTTACAGTCTAGGAAAAGAAGAGCTAACATATATATGTGTCTCTGGCTGGGAGTAGTACTGCCCTTGAACCTACAGTCCTCACAATTACTTTACATCTAGCAATAACTACTTAGAAATTCTTGGCTCAGTCTGGAGTCAAATTTCTCCTTCCCTTCAAACAATTTCCTTGTCCTACTCCCCTTCCTTTGTTTGAAGCAAGTAAAATAGGGACAGTCAGCGGATTTCCTCTAGTAAATGAATTCCAGGATCAACATGTATTGTCCCCATTTTTCATGAACATGATCTTAGAGCTCCCCCCACCCCCGACTCTTTGAGTGCATTCTTGGTTCCAGTATTAAGGACTTGGAAATGAAGGGGCATATGACTGTCATGTCAAAAACGAGGTTGGAATCTTTGAATTCCAATGCTGGATGGGACAATGAACCTGTTCCCTTTCAAAGGGATTGTGGAAATAATTAAGAATATTTTCTCTTGATTGGTATTTGATGGAGAATGTATACACTTGAGAATGAGAGGTGAAAGGATAAATAAAATAAATAATCAAGCTGGGCCCAAAAAAATACAGGTGGAAAATTAAGTCTAACAGGACTAGGGTCACAATTTAAGGGTCTAGAACATTTAGATTCATACAAGCAGTAATTGAAATTCCAAGGACAAGGGATATCTTGATTCTAAGTCCCTTTACTGTAAACACATCCAAATCTGCAGGCATATGCCATGTCTTGTAACAGGGCAAATATGTTTAGGTCACTGTGTGACCTTTAGTCAGTCTCTTTTCCTCATAGACCCCAGTTATCCAATATGCCAGAATGAAGGTGAATTGAGTCTAAATGGTTCTTGTTTTTCTTTCAGCACTGACTTTTTGTAGCTGTTTAAGTCTACAGGATTCTTATCCATTCAATAAGTATTTTTTGAGTGCCTCTTGGGTGTTATATACCATGCCAGGTAGTGAACAAGGTACTACTTTTTTAAGGATATTGGTATAAAGGTCTCTTTATTTCTGGAACTTCTTGGTTTTCCTGAGAATGGTTTTAGAGCTCCACGTAGACAGTGAAAGCTCAGAACCAAATACCTACTACTCTTTTCAGAGCCATGAGTCCTGTTGTTTTAAATGCATTCTCAGCCACCTGGGAGTGATAATTGTCCTCTTTCTCACTATTATTTTATCATTCTTCTGAATCACAAACATGTTAAAGAGGTCCCAAATGACTCATAAAGCTAGTTTCTGCATAATTATTTCAAATAGATACTTCGTTCATAATAAAAGAGGTTGGTGCTCATTTAGGGCTTACTCTTTGCCAGGTGTTTTAATGCAGAAACTCATTAAATCCTCATAGCAATTTGAAGAAATAGTATTGTTAATTTTATTTCAAAGAAAAGGCAAAGTGGTGCTCTAAATTAAAAGATATGCTCAAGGTCACACAGCTAGGTACCAGTGAAGAAGAATTATGCCAGAATCCAAAACTCTGTGAAGCTCCATGATTATGCCATGCTTTCTCTTATTCTCAGAGACAAGAGAGGTTTTTGGTGTAACTACTTTGTTCAAGGGCCCTGTAATAAGTGTTTTACATTTATCATCTTGTTTAATCCTCATAATTTAATTAGGTAGTTAGTGTTATCCACATTTGAAATAGTAAAAACAAGTCAGACTGATCAGTGGACTTGACAAAGGCCACACAGTTAATGGAAGAGCTGGGGTTTGGACTCAGACTTATCTAAATCTAAAGCCAGGATCTTGTTTTCTGATAACTGTGGTCTCATTCCCAAGCATTCTCTTAGCTATGGCATGAGCATTCCAACTCAAATTATCATTTCCTTTGGAGTCTGTGGTCAGCTCCTCTGACATGCTCCAAGAAAATTTATGTAAAATTCATCAGAAAGGCTTGGAAAGTGGCCTGAGATGCCCCAGGATGACCTCACGAAGTAGGACAAGTTTCCCTAGATCTAAGATGGTGAATGAAAGTGTTTATTTTCTAGACTCATCAAGGCACTTCTTGAGCCTGGTGGCAAGGCAAGGGCTTCCAGAACAGCAACTAGAAAGAGCCTCCTAGGTCATGTTCAGGCTGTTTTTGGAACTTCCCACTGGGGTTTTCCATGTTTGAGAGCATGACCTCTGGAACCTTTGCATAAGTTAAAATCTTATCTCTGCCAGTTGCCTGCTTTGAGACCTTGAGCAAGTTGCTTAACCCCTCTGTGCCTTAATCTTCTCATCTTTGAACTGGGATAACAATAGTACCTATGTCCTAGAGTTTTATAAAGAACAGGAATAAAAATCACATTTCAGAATAGTTATGAGGGTAAAATGAGACCTTGTGCACAAAAGTGCTTCATAGACTGATCTGGAAGCAGAGAGTACAGCCTTCCCCTCATCTAGTGAAGAGAAACTGCTAAGATTCATGATGCTCCTCAGGTTCAGATCCTTAAGAGAATAGATTAGTGGGATTGGTACAACCATTATGGAAAACAGTATGGAAATTCCTCAGAAACTAAGAATTGATCTACCATATGATCCAGAAGTCTCTCTACTGGGTATTTACTCCAAAGACTTGAAAACCCATATCCAAAAAGATATTTGCACACCGATGTTCATAGCAACATTATTCACAGTGGCCAGGACATGGAAATGACCAAAGTATCCTACAAGAGATGATTAGATAAAGAAGCTGTGGAATATTATTCAACCATAAAAAAAGATGAAATACTGCCATTTGCAACAACTTGGATGGCCCTTGAGATAATCATGTTAAGCAAAATAAGCCAGACCGAAAAAGTTGAAAATCACATGATATCACTTATATGTGGGATATTAACCTAAAAGTAATAAATGAACAGGACAAACAAACAGAGACTCATGGCCATGGACTATAGACTAGAGTTACCAGAGGGGAGTGGGGAAGGAGGTGGTAAATGGGGTAAAAGCAGTCAAATACGTGGTGACAGAAAGAAATCTAACTATGGGGAGTGAACATAAAGTGTACAGCTAAAACTTATTAGATTTCATTAACCAATATCACCATAAAAATGTAAAAAAAAAAGTTATTAAGAGGATAGATTGTGTTCTTTCTGTTCAGATGTCTAGGAAGACAATTCCCGAAACCAAATTTCAAACTTCAAGCTGATAGGAGTAGTTGAGAGTTTCTTAAAATCACAAGGGCCCCCAACCAAAAGTTTCAGTCAGGGTTTAATCTTCTTCAATAATGTGCAAGTGAGAGAAAAAAAAATAAAGAACCTCATTCTTAAATGAAAATAAAACACCCTCTCTGCCACTAGTCATCTATACCCTGCATCTAACCATCTTAAGCAGTAACTTGTCCCAGGTCCAAAGGCCAATGTGAGATTAGAAAACTCCTAAAATTCTTAAGTGATAAAAGTACTAGGAATATCTTTTATTCTAATATTTGGTCTTTAACCCTGATATGGTTAGGGTTCCTGATATGGAGCTCCTAAATCTCTTGGAATTTCCTGGGTGACAGGATTGTCTTTTGTTTTAATCTGGCAACTCTGGGTGGGATCCTGGATGGCTCTTGGATGAGGGCTCATCACTGCAAAGACCAAGCTATATTAGAAGTTTAGAATTTTCAACCTCACCCCCCACCCATCCTCCAGAGAGGGTAGAGGGCTGGAAATGGAGTTAATGATTGATCAGGACTACATAAAATTCCAATAGTATCGGACTCAAAGAGGTCCCAGGTTGGTGAACACATATGAATGCAGAGAGGGTGATGTACCCTAACTCCATAGGTACCCTCCCACACCTCATTTCATGTAACTCTTCATCTTGCCATTCATCTGTACCCTTTATCATATCATTTAATAAACTGGCAAATGTAAGCAAGTGTTTTCTCGAGTTCTGTGAACTGTTCTAACAAATTAATTAAACTTGAGGAGGGGATCATGGAAACCTCCAATTTCTAGACCAGTCACTCAGAAGTTGTGGATAACCTGGAGACCTATTACTTGTGATTGGCATCTGAATTGGGGGCTGCCTTATGAGACTGAGCCCTTACCTGTGGGATCTGATGCTATCTCCAGATGGATAGTGTCAGATTCAGTCAAATTGTAGGACACACAGTTGGTGTCACATAGAATTGCTTGGTGGAGATGGGGGGTGGAATGCCCATGTATTTAGTGTCAGAAGTGTTGTGAGACAATTAGTTCTGTGAGAGTAAAGGAGACGCACAGGAGGGAAAACTGGGTTTTCCAAATTCAGCCAACTAGATTGATTTTAGAGTATAAGGAATGACTATAAGGTACATTTCAAAATTGGTGAGACAGCTCCAAACAACTGGAACACCTGAGTCTGGTCTCTGTCCCAGATTGTTCCATTAGCTCAGGGGTCCCTAATCCCCTCCCACACACCAGTACCTGTATGTGGCCTGTTAGGAACCTGGCCACACAGAAGGTGAGCTGCAGGTGAGCGAATGAAGCTTCGTCTGTATTTGCAGATGCTCCCCAGAGCTAGCATCACCTCCTCAGCTCCACCTCAGATCATCAGGCATTAAATTCTCATAGAAGTACCGGTCCCTGGTGCCAAAAATGTTGGGGACCACTGCATTAGCTAATTTAGTGACTTTGGCCAATTCCTTCATCATCTCCAATTTTAAGATAAGGCTGTTGGAAACAGAAACAGATTCATAGATACAGAGAACAAATTGATGGTTGCCAGAGTGAAGAAGGTTAAGGGTATGGGTGAAAAAGGTGAAAGGGAATAAAGGTATAAATTTTCAGTTATAAAATAATTAATTCACAAGGATGTTATGGTATAGCACAGGGAATATAGTCAATATCATAATAACTTTGTACAGTGACAATATCATAATAACTTTGTACAGTGCTAGAATTATTATGGTGATCATATTGTAAGGTATATAAATGTCAAATCACTATGTTGTATACCCGAAACTAATATAATATTGCATGTCAACTACTTTAATAAACAGATAAATAGATAGATAGATAGATAGATAGATAGATAGATAGATAGATAGATAAAAATAAGGCTACTGGGTTAGGTGACCTCAGGGGAAAGAAAGTCCTGGGTTACCAGTAGCAATTTATAATTTTGCGGGATTTTTAAAAATTTTATGACAAGGAAGTGAATAATTCAATAGTAAAATGCCTAAAGCCTAACCCAGCCAATAACTTTTCTTTTGTCAACTGACACCTTTCTTTCGACCTATTTGTCTCCATAAGGACCTGAATTCAAACTGATTTAACTATCTAGGTGGTAAATAACCAAAAGATTCAGAAGAAAATAAGGTACATAAAATGGCGCTCTCTCCTTATCATTCTCTAGCCCCTTCCTATTGCTTTCTACTTATCTGTAATACTTATGAGTACTATACCACCTGATATATTACGTATTTATTGGTTTTGTTTTTCTAGCTAAACCATTCTGTAAGTTTCATGAAGGCCAGAATTTTTGTCTGTTTATTTCTTGCAACAACTCAAGTGTCTAAAATAGTATCTGGAAAATAGTAGGTAGCTCAAAAACATTTGATTAATTGATTTTTTTTTGAGTGAAGGAAAGAAGAATCCTGTTATTTCTGCTGCCTCTCTCCCAAGTTATAGGAGAGGAAGAGGGTAAGGGGGAAGGAGAGGGAGAAGAAGTTGGAGTTTTAAAAAATAGCCAAGCCACATAGTTAGGATTTTTGGCAAAATCCTTGTGCTCTTATTCCCTTGTCCCTTCATCTTGTCTGTCTACTGCCAGGGCAATCAAAACAGGCTCTGTGCATTTGTCAGCATGAAATACCTAGCAGAGGATCCCTGAGGTCTGCCTGAAAGGTGAGGCTCTGGGTCTCAAGTACACATGGATTTTATGTCAAGTTCAGGGAGAAAATAAGTGCTCACTTGCTCAGAGCAAGCCTACTTTGCCCAAGCCTTCTAACAAAGTTCCTCTTAGCATTCATCCACTTACCAGACTAGCTCCTCTGGCTCCATTTGAGCCCAAAGGAGTCATTCCAACAAGGGTTTATGATAGCTACTTGCCTCTCTCTAGCTAAGGTACAACACTGAACAGAACAGGTATAGCTTTCAAAAGCTAAACTGCTAATTCCAAAGGGCTTCCTAGCCCCACCCTTCTTTTCAGACTTCTCAGTGGCCCACAGAAAATTCTGGCACTAATTAGATATAGGGAGCAAATAATCAAGAGATGGTAACAGCCAAATGGAACTGCAAACTGGCCTGGCCTTGACTTAGATTTCAATTTGTCCTAAATAACTCATAAAGAGAACGAGTGAGGGAGAAGACCGACCTAATGATGGATTTTGTTTTGTTTTATTTTGTGTTTGTTTTCTCTGGTCATTTTCCCCCAGGAAAACAAGTGTTTCCCCCAGGAAAACTGATTTAGGAAGTGGAAAACAATGTGGTGCTCTGGTCTGTATTTTGGCTCAGGAGACATGTTTAGAAGAAAAGAATAAGTGAGGTTTATTTTTCCTTCATTCTGTGATCTACACTGGAAATGGTTTCTTGCTCTTTGGTTCTGGATGTCAGAAGTAGGAATGGTAAGAGACCAGGAAAGACCGCTAAGGCTGAGAGAGAGGCAGACTTGGTCCCACTTTTAAGTCCTATACTTCCCTAACTGACCAGGACCAGGTCACAGACATTCAAAATGCTGGTACTAAATACTATGTTTAGCATTCAGCTCTAGGTTTAACACTGAATACACATAGGCAATGAATCTGTGCTATTTTTATAATCTGTGTTAGAAGACAATATCAAGATTATCAGAGCTTTAAAGGACATTAGATACCAAAGCCCTTCTTATTCCATCTTTACCAAGTAGTTGTCTTGCCTCTGTATGCAGGATCTTCATTGTCTCACAAAACAGCTGTTACACATTTCAAAAATTTTGTTTTGTTGCTGTTTTGTTTTAAATTGATGTACACTATTATATTAGTTTTAGGTATATAATATGATTTGACATTTGTATATATTGTGAAATGATCACCCCGATAAGTCTAGTTGCCATCTATCACCATACAAAGATAATAAAATATCATTAATTATAGTCCCCATGATGTTCATTGCATCCCTATGGTTTGCTCATTTTATAACTAGGAGTATGTACCTCTTGATATCCTTCACACTCTTTGCCTACCTCCCAACACCTCATCCCTGTGACAACTACCAATTTGTTTTCTTTATAACTCTTATTTTGTTTTATTTTATTTTTTTATTTGTTTTATTTTTATATTCCACATATAAATAAAATCATATGGTATTTGTCCTTTTCCTTCTGACTTATTTAACTTAGCACAATACCAACAAGATCCATTCATGTTGTCACAACTGGCACTATTTCATAATTTTTATGGCTGATTAGTATTCTAGTGTGTGTGTCCAATTTACATTTCCACCAACAGTACACAAGAGCTCCATTTTCTCCACATCCTCACCAACATTTTTATTTCTTGTCTTTATGATAAGAGCCATTCTGACAGATGTGAAATGGTAGTTCATTGTGTTTTTGATTTGCATTCCCCTGATAATTGGTGATGCTGAACATCTTTTCATGTGCCTGTTAGCCATCTGCATGTCTTCTTTAAAAAATATCTATTCAAGTCCTTTTCTTGTTTTTAAATCAGATTGTTTTGTTGTTGTTATTGAGTTATAAGAGTTTCTATATATTTTTGATAGTAACTCTCTATCAAATATATAGTTTGCAAATATCTCCACACATTCAATAGATTGCTTCTTCACTTTGTTGATTGTTTCCTTCACTGTGCTTCACTGTGCAGAAGTTTTTCTTTTGTTTGTCTTGTGTTGTCTCATTTGTTTATTTTTACTTTTGTTTCCCTTGCCTTTGGAGTCAGGTCCACAAAATCTTTGACTAGACAGATATCAAGGAGCTTACCTCCTATGTTTTCTTCTAGGAGTTTTATGGTTTCAGGTTTTACATTCAAGTTTTTAATTCATTTTGAGGTAATTTTTGTGTGTGGTATAAGATAATTGTTCAGTTTCAGTCTTTTGCATGTGGTTGTCCAGTTTTCCCGATACCATATATGGACAAGATTGTCCTTTCTCAATGTATATTCTTGACTCCTTTGTCATAATTGATCATATATGTGTGGGTTTATTTCTGGGTTCTCTTTTCTCTTTCACTGATAAATGTGTCTGTTTTTATGCCATTGCCATACTGTTTTTTTGTTATCATAGCTTTGTAATATAGCTTGAAATAAAAGTGTTATTGTTTAAAATCACATTTTTTCCTTATAGTCAGAAATTAACTCCATTTAATTTTCAGTTTCTGCCTTTTCAGGATCATACAAGATAGGTAGAGTTTTATTTTTCCAGAATGGACATATACTAGAGAGAACGGCATCTAAGGTTATGTACTATTATCACACCCATTCTACAGATGTAGAGACTATGGAAGTGAGAGAATTTGGAACATTTTGATTTGGGAGTAAGGCTAATATGTCTTTGCAGATGTTCCTTTCCATCCTGTCACATTCTAATTACTGCTAGTACAAATCAATGGTTTCACATTGTCCTGGCCTTTGATAGAGATCTTCTGAAGGGTGATCTACCCTTAGGGAGGCTGTTGGGCTATGGAAAAGCCCATGCAAAATGAGCTGATTTAAAAACGTTCTGAATATTATGTTAAGATGTTTACCCAGAGGACCCTAAGTGTCTGGGTAGAGCAAGAGCAGATGTTAGGGATGTTGGGAGAGCATCTTCACAGATCCCTCAACAGGAATTTCCATAGCTTCCTAGCCGGGAATGGAGCCAATCTTGTCCCTCCCTTCCTCTCTCCCTCTAGTCTCCCTCTCAGCAAGGCCACATATCCCAGTCTTGCCTCTCAAGACACCAAGAGCTATTCAGGAGAAACTCAGAACCTATGGTTTGACAGTTCCTATGACAGTCAGGGCAGTCAAAAGGATAGACAGAGACATTTCTGGACTGAGCTGCTAAATTTGCAATCACTTTATCTCCTTCAAATATGGGTGTGGGACCAGTTAGCAGTAGAGGCTGTAGCTATTGAGGAGAGCACCTATGATCTCCAGCCCTGCTAACTTCTTTTTCTGAAGATTGCAGGTCTATAGGGTCACCTAATGAGCATAGACAACTAAACACAGTATCATCTGTTATTTGCTACCTTGCCATGAGACACTGAGGCTAGGGATATGACCACAACCTTGTCCAGGTCCGAAGCTAATATAAGTGTTAATCAAAAGTACTACAGCAAAAGACAAAAGCATAAACTTCAGGCTTTGTCTCTGAACTATACTTGTGCAACAGTATGTTTGACAGACACTGCTTGTTTTTGCCTTATTTCTTTTCCCTTTCATCCATAGTAACAGATTTTATAACTGAGATTATGGCTGCTTATTTACAGACTATACTTCCTATCCTTCTTAGCAGCTAAGGTGACCATGTGACTAAGTTCTGGTGTGTGTGCGAATTCTCTGTCACGTTCTTAAATGGTAGAGCATGAGTTCTCTTTCTCCACTTGGTGGTGGAGAGCTATCTCAGACCATATGGATGAGAACAACACTTTAGGGATAGCAGAGCAACGGGGATACCGAATCATTGACTAGGGTGGTTATGTATTATCATGTTTAAGTCATGTTATTATTATTTTTTTAATTGTATGGGTCTTCATATATTTAAGCATATTTAAGAAATTATTATTCTATTTACTTTGTTATATTAATATTGTTGTTAATTGTTTATTGAGATATAATTGACATATAACATTAGTTTAAGGTGTATAACATAATGATTTGATATTTGTATACCCTGTGAAATGATCATCACAATAAGTTCAATCATTGTTATTTGAAGTATCTAAAACAACAGCCAAATCTATAACTTAACTAACACAGAAGGCTTATATTCAAGTTTTGGCTGCTTTCTAACATACTATATGAGACCTTAGATAAGTCATTTCCTCACTCTGGGCCTAAGCTTTTTCTTCATCTTTAAAATTAACAAGATAATGGAGTTGGATTAGATGACCTTATGCTTTGAACTAGCTAGGCGACCCTAAGTAGGTTATTTGTTTCCTCTTGACCCCTATTTCCTAGTTTTTTATTTGGAGTGACTTTCCCACTTGTGATGGTGGTCTATTTCTGCTAGGCTGTGCTGCTATGCTGCTTTTATATTTTTTTTCTACTAGAGTATATGCAGATTGAAAGAAGAGAACCCATAGTTATTGTTTAATAATGTATCCCATTGGCCTACTGCAGGGCTATGCATCTCTGTCTATATGGGTGTTTAAATCAGATTGAAAGAAGAGAATCAGACTCACTATCCAAGTCTTTTAGAACCAGAAAGTGGACTACAGATTTCTTTTTCGGTAGGCAGGAGGTAGTGTAGAGAGCCAATACAGAGACTGCAGGCTTATGCCTCCAGATAAACTGTCTCTTTGACCATCAGTGGAATGCAAAAGGCAAGTGTGGGCTGTGGTAAGAGGAGAAAACAAGGCTTCATCAGACCATTCTGTAGGGACATGGGGAAAGAGATGACAGCTGGTGGCCAGTTCCTTAATTCCCTATCTGCCATGA
>NW_006431075.1:497337-514479 GCF_000325575.1 Pteropus alecto
ATCAGTTGAAAGTATAAGAGAAAAAAAAAACAGGCAACATGATCTTGAGAAAGCATAAATTATGTGGCTCTTGATCAGAGAATCCCTAGGATGGATGGAAAATATTACCAGGTTTTTGTTATCCTCTTTCCTTCCTTTTCACATAGTCTACTGGTGAAATCCCAAGTCAAAGAGTAGTTTTACCACAGAGGGAACATAGAGAAAGTGATAGTGGTGGGTAGGGATGAGGAATTTTGCTCTATGTTTGGCGTTGCCCTTTATTTGACTATTTGGAGTAGACTATAGTCTGCATTTAGACACTTGACTTGATTAGAAACTATTTCTTGGGAACTAGGGTGCCTAAGATATTCTCTTTAAGTAGTAATGGTCAACAGTTTGGGCAGAAGGTTCTGATAAAAGATAAGATAAAATGACAGCAAAGGATGGTAATTTCTTCACCTCATGTCATTTTAATGATAGCCCTGTAAGGCAAGTATGATGCTTATTTTAAAGATGATAAAACAGAGGACCATAAAGGCAAAGTAAATTGCCTAAAGTTACATGGTCAGTAAGGGCTTGAGTCAGAGAATCTAAGTTTGGTAATAGATTCTAAGCCTACCTGTTTCTTCATTATATGCCCACCTAACTGCCAGGGTGACAAGTGATAAGCCTTAATTGATAGACTAGCAGAGATGGCATAAAACCACCAAGGGCTTACTCCAGTGTCCAGACTGGAAATTACCTAACCATGTCAATTATGGTAGTGATGGGGATAGTGATGTTAGCTATTTTTAATTTTTCAAATTAGCCTACTCTTTTTGATATTGGAAGGCCCCAAGAAATCTAGGAAACATTCATAGGTAACCAAAGGATGAATCAATAACATAGAAAATCTTATGAGTTACACAACAAAAAGATGCTAGATAAGAATCTAGGAAGCTTCCCTCCCACCCTCAACCTCTGTTCCTTTCCAAAGCATTGATGTTGAGAAAGAAAGGATGCAGAGGCATTGTCATAGAGCTAAATAAGGACCCAGCTGGCTTCTCCTTATTCTGCTTTCTGATGAAATAAGACTAAAATAAAAGGACTGTTCCATCCAAGAATGGCTCTTATTTTTCATGGGCTCCAACACTTCCCACCTCCTTATCAGAAGCCCAACATCTAGGCGAAACGTAAACTAGGCTTCTCATATTAGCTGGAAGCTTTTATGATGGAAGACAATGCAGAGGTATAGAAACTAAAATAGAACATTGGTTTGGGGAAGAGACAATCTAAGTCACATTGGCTGTCAAGGCACTAGATAAAACTGGGGTCAGGACCGTATAAGGCAGACAGTGCTGGCTGTGCTCAGAATGTGTGATATCATTTTCTTCTACTTCTAAGAGAAATCACCTGTTATTTATCCAGGATAAGCCATGGAAGACAATGTAATCCTCTCCTTCCAGTCCCTTTAATGTACAGAAACAGTTACCGAGATGGAGTTTTGGCCCTCCCCACTTCAAATTACACTTTCTAAATAAGAAGAGACCAATTTTTAAGTATCTCTGGTATCAGAAAAAATTACAGGAGATGAATTTCATCACAGCTCTGAAAATTCTTTCAGCATAGAAATCTAATCAGCAAACTTCTGGTGACCAAAAAGCACCTCCAAAAGCCCTGCCTCTGCATAGCTGAGGTAGTTCCTATCATATCTCCGCTTTGAATTTTATTCTAACAAAATAGAGACAGGAACCTGAAACTGTTGCATGAATCCCAACAACTCACCATTGACAATCAGTTGTATGGTGAGGTTTTTGTAGAGGCCATGCTTGGTGTTGCTCAGAGCAAAAGTGTAATTCCCAGCATGCTTTACATTCACTTCCAGGATTGTGAGTTTGTATTTAAGAGGGTCAGGCCGAAAGGTATGGTTTATTGGGAGTAGCTTTCCATCTTTGAACCTGCGAGTCATGGAGAAGGTATGGTTAGTACAATGCAGTCCTCTAGGTCATCCAGCTTTCTACCCGAGGGGCATTTTGATTATGCTTCATCATGATCAGCAAGGAGACAAAACAATGGAATCTTTTCCATAAAATTCCCAGGCTGAAGCACCTTAGTACAGCTATAGTGATAGTAAAAGATTAAATTTGTCCCTTCCTTTTGCTTTAATAGTCAAAACTTTTGGAAAGTGCCCTTACTCATGCTACCACTTCTTCACTTTCCATCCATTCATTAGCACTTTAAACTCAGATTTTGATCCCTGAAACTCTTTCAAGATCATATTTTCCAAGTTCACCAGCAATGCCCTAATTATCACAGCCAGTGGCCTTCTCTCAGCATTCATAACCCCCAGATATTCTACAGTGTTTGATTTTAGGGACCAAGTCTTCCTCTCTTAGCTTCTGGGACACTATTCTAATCATTGTTTCTCTCTCTTCTTCACTGACTCTTCTTCCATTTTTTACCCCTTCAATAAGTACTTCCTACAGAGCAAGCACTTAAAATACTTCAGCAGACAAAATGAGAGAGAGGAGGCTTTGGCTAAGAAATTTTAGGAGTTGCTAATGAGCCAAATACATTGAGGGTGTTGTGTAAATATCAGTAATTCACAGTAGTAGCATAATAAATGCTTATAAATTTCCCTAATATAAATCTGCCTCAGGATCCTGCCTTTGGCCTCTTTTCTCTCTGTGCATAGCCTGGGTGCATTTATCCACTCCTAGTTGATGGCTCCTCAGTCTCTAGCTTCAAAATCTAGCTTTAGAATCATACTTCTAAATGTTCATTGACTATCTCTAAATGATCTCATCATGGTGTTCCTTTCCTGTTACCTTTACACTACTTTTTCATCCTGATGAAGCCCAGACTGTCTATAACAACACAAATCTCACATTCCACCAAACTTGAAAACTGTGAAGTACTTCAGATCCTTGGGCATTGATTCATACATCTAATTGGATACTGAATCTTGAAGATTCTACTTCTGAACTGTTTCCCAAATCTATTCCTCCTTATATTCTCTTTATATTCTGATTATATAGGCCCATATTATATCTCACATGAACTATTGTTATAATGCCCTAAACCAGTAGCTATTTCTCCAATCTTTTTCCATTCCAAACCACATAAGGCCACATTGATCTTACTAAAGCTTAGCTTCAAATTTATCACTCCTGACTCCAGAGTCTTTGATTGCTCTCTAACTGCCTTTAATAGGCAATAGAGATTTAAAAAAAAACAATTCTATAACACAGTATATTATCACCCAGATTTTACAGATGAAGAAATTGAAGCTTAGAGAGTTCAAGTAACTTGCTTGGTAATTTGATGAACTGGAATTGGGACACAAGATTGTCTGGCTCAAAAGCCCATATTTTTTCTACCTTATCACTTCTTACCCTGACATTCAAGGATCTCTATTATACTGGGTAAGATCACCTTCAAGACTCCTTCCAAATCTGTTTGTGGAATTCTACAATGGCTTTGGCTACTTTCCCAGCTTTATCTCCTCCTCTCTTTTCAGAGTAAAAAACTCTCTTTTTTTCCTCTCAAATACATGAGAGATTGAGAAAGGAAAGAGGAAACAAGCCAAGAAACCTGTGGAGAAGAAGATGAAGCATTCATTTCTGAAGCTGTGAGTTCCCTGAAAGTAGGATTAAGGTTAGAGTATATTTCTGACTCCGCAGTACCTAGTCCAGGGTCTGCTATATGACAAAAGAGCAGGTCTTAAGGAAGGGGTTAAGAGACTCTAGAGAACAGAAACACTCAGGAAAGAAAACTCTACTTACCAGGTCACATTGGGGCGAGGGAAAGCATCCACTCTTATTCCCATTTTGAGAATACTTTGCCCTGCTGTCACCTCATAAGTGTGTCTTCTCTTGTAGCTCACATTGAGGAATGATTTTTCTGGAAGTAGAACAGGGTTGAAGTTCGAGGAAGAAGGTATAACTGAATCCCAATTTTGCTCACCCTTCCTGTTAGCGGTCACATCTTCCCCTGCCTGGCAGGGCCAATCTTGATTGTCATAAGCTGGTGTTTCTCAATGTGGATTGGAGGGATGTGCTGTTAGCATTTTCAAAGGGTTAATTCTTTGTTTTGCAATACTGTCCTGAACTTTGAAAGATATTTATAATCCTTTAATAAGCAATAGAGCTTATTATAATAAACTTTGTCCAATCAATGCCAGTAATAACCTCCAGTCATTTTGACAAAAAACAAAAATGCCCTCATGCATTTCCAATACCCCTAAGAGATAGTACTGCTCATGAGATGAGAACCACCTAATTAAGCCAATCATGTTGGTCTTATTCTTTGTCAGGTGATTATTTAGGCATGGGCAGATAATGTATTTCTGAAGAGTGAAACAAAAGGGGAAATTAGCTAGGGGACTTCTGGGAAAGATCTTCGAAACTCTTAAAAAGAAACACAAATCATGGGATTTTCACTTATTCCTGTCTCTAAGACACTATCATTAGCATATGAGATCTGGGACTGTGGCAGCATGAGGGGCACTTTGAAGATAATGAGAATAATAGAATAGAACAGGGGAAGGAACCTGGTTTCTAGAATACATTGATGACCCACTAAGTCAATCAGCACTGGAACCATACACCTTAAGACTCCTTATTACACGAGATAATTGTCATTATTGTTTAAGCTATTTTTAGTCAGGTTTTCTTTTGCCTAAAACGGAAGGCAATCCAGCTGATAGAAGTGGCTATATAGAATCCAGAGGCTGAGAGAACTAAAGTAGGTTACCTTATAAACCAGGCTGCAGAGGATTGAATTGAGCTTAAATAATTAAATTTCTTACTGCAGAATAAACCTAGAGTGTGTTTATATTTTTAAGTATTTATGTGTGGATAGATACTAGTATTTGTGGCTTAGATTTTCATAGATACATGCAAAAATTAAGTATGTCTATATAACTATGCTAGGATGTGTATGTGAGCATGTGTGAGTAATATGTGTATGTGTGCATATGTGTATGTATATATATGTCTCTTTGTAAGAAAAGAACTCTATGAACTCAAGGTAATTGGGTTAAATTGAAGTTCACTTAATTATTTCCACTAAGCAATTTATGTTCACATTCATATCAGAAAAAAAAAAACAAGCTAGAAGCACCCTTAAACTTTATATTATGATTATGAGTAAATGATGATGATGATGATGATGATGATGGTGATTATGATGATAAGTGAGAAAAATGAAGGTCTGGGAGGTGCAGCAAGTTGTACAAGATCGCACCACAAATTGGCAAAGAAGATAAAAGATTCAAGAATCTGGTCTTTACACGGTCCAAAATACTGATGAGTTACTTTACCCTATATCCTTAAAATATACAACTATAACTAGCCAACAAGATGTAAAAGTGTGTAAGTTAGATCACAGTGCTTCCCAGCATGCAATTTCTATGCCAGAGTGAAAGAACAGGAAAGGGGCTGACTGACATTTGCTACCTTTTCTTATTTAAGTACCAAAGCATTGGGAGTGTAAGCCTTGGAGACCATAACACTGCGAGAGAAAATGAAGATATGTCTGAGTGATTTCTTTCATATAGGGGGAAGAGAGTAGGCAGGCTAATCCTTAGGGAAGAGTCAAGAATAAAAGTTTTACATACTGTACACTACGATGGTGATGTTGGCTTGCAAGGCAGTGTTGTTGTCTTCCCTGCAAATGTACAAACCCTTGTCTTCCATAGTTACATTCCAGATTGTCAAGTTACTATAGCTTTTGTACACAGGGGAGCCTTGGTACAAGTTCCTTTTAACTTCGCAACACCTGGGTATTGTCTTGGACTGTGAGATAGGAAAGAAAAAAGAACATAATTTCAATTGTGATTATTGAGCACTTCTAGGTACCTAACTTGTTGAGAAGCCAAAGAAAATCCCTTTGAAGAGCTGACACTTTTCTTCACTTCTATTAAATCACATATGTAACTAATGAACCATGATATGGTACAGAGTGAAATGCCAGTTCCCTACGAGATTGGCTTCCATAAATGCAGAAGCTGCTTATTAGTCAACTTTGTTGATCTGATTCGCATGTTGCCTGGTTCTTGACCCAGAGTAGGAACTGAGTTGGAATGGCAGGGAGAAAGGATATGGGCAGATTTGTAAAGATTTGGAGCAGGGGCATTGTCCTTACATCTTGCCGATTGAACACCCAGTTCAGTTTTATTCGTCCATTGAATGTGGTCTCTGCAACACAGTGCAGAGAAAGAAAAATGTATCTGATGGAGATATTTTCTCTCTTGGTTTCTGGAAAATAGATTAGATGGCATAATGATATTGACAAAGAAGGCAAGATACGAAAATCTTGATTATGGAGTAATTCTTAGAATTCTCAATTCCTTATTCCCTTTCTTAGATGGAAAATATAGACTCAAAACCAAACCAGAAGGTTCCATTTTTCAGAAAACACTAGATAATATTTTATATAAACTATATAGCAAAAGGCTTGATGTTAGTGGCAGGGATTATCTTTTTAGTTCTTGAGGCTTTTCAGTGAAAAAGATTCTACAATACTGGTTAGGAAATCTTATAATCAGTTTAATAACCTCTCCATCAGGAAGTTTTTCCTCCTACTTATCTAAGACAATCAAGCCCTTCTGTGGTTAATTTTACCACATTTCTAAATTCTCTGAGCAAAGAGTCTTCCCTGAGTTAGAAGCCCAGCTTCACTTCTATACAAAGGCAGCAGTAACATAGAGCTCCAAGATGTCTATTCTTTAGCCACAATATATGATATTGCTTCATAGCTTTACAAGGACAACCTTATAATAGCTGAGTATTTATTGCTAGACACTGCCAAACTATTGATTTTATGGGACAACTGATCAGGCAACTGGGAACAGTCCAAAACTGGGCATTATCTACTGACATAAAAAAGTTCTTAAAATAAAAACTTAGAATTCCTGGTTATTAAATGACATGTAAGAGATTATAGCTGGAGTAAGGTTTATACAAATAAGAAGTAATTCTCAGAAACAGCTGGATCCCATTTCCTAACCAAAAATCACAAGGTCACATACCCAAACGCTGTGGGAGATAGAATGACCTGTGTATCTTCCCATTAACTTCGGCAATGCACTGGAGCATGCTGCTATAGAAATGGTATGAAGGTTGGATCACAGTGAAGCCTTTCCGGGGATCCCAGTCTTGGCTTGCATAAGTGAATGTGGCAGAGTGTAACTGTGGGACAAGGAAAGGAGGACATAGGAAGACATAAATGTAAAGTTATCACCAGTTCTCAGTATCATACACAAGCCATCTGCTTTGAAGCCACAAGAGTGGAGTGACCTGTCCTACCCAAACTGGCCCAAGCTTCTGGACTGAGTTTGTGCTAGTTAACCTTTGTTTTCTTCTGAGAAATTAGCACAATTCTGGGCTCAGAGTAGATACTCAACAAATAATAATTATAGTACTAAACACTTACACAACACTTACTATGTGCCAGGTACAGTATTAGCTCATTTAATCCTCACAACAACACTATGAGGTAGATATTATTATTATTACTCTTGTTTTATAGATGACGTTTATAGGGGATATCTTGTCCAACTCATTGCTTATTATTAGATTGAATATCAAGGTTTAGATCTTTTCTATTGGAGATGTTTAGAGCCAAAAATCCTATGCTAAGCTTCATTGGGCCTTCTGTTTAAGATTTGTGAGGGAAATAGAGCTGTTACACTCCCAGGTTCCACATCTACTCATCAGGGCCTCTGATATTTACTGACATTGTGTCACTGTGGATGGCTCTTTTTGCCTCAGGTAAGGACATATGAAAGAGACTTTAAGGAACTTAGTGGCTTATGTGAAGTTCATTTTTAGCCTGTACTTTAATTCAATCAAACATTCAATATTTAATATTGTCTACTTTGTGTTGGGCACTAGAGATCCAGCTGCAAACAGCACAGACTGAATGCTTACTCTCAGCTAGTGGTTTCCAAACAAATCTGAATTATTAAATCTTCCTTTGGTGAACTTAAAAATAATACTAACCAATTGTGAACATTTTTCAAAAATGTTGAAGAAAATAAAGAAAAAATAATAATAATGACCTGTAACCCAGAAATAGCAACTAGGAACAATGAAACATATTTATTTACAGTCTTTTCTCTATGTATGTAAACATTGTCACATAACTGTACTTATAGTATAAATACAATTTACAGGATAAATTATATTTATACTATTTATATTATATCATTAGCATATTTTCATATTATTAAAAACTCTTCATAAACATAATTTTAATTGCAGTATAATATTAGTTATTTTATTATTTAACCATTCTTTTATTGTTAGATATTCATGTTATAATAATTTTTGGTTTTGTTATTTAAAATAATGTGGCAATGAATATCTTCATGTTTAAGTCTCTGCTTATTCACCAAACAAGATCCTTGGATGCATAATTACTGGGTTAAAGGGTATAAGCATTTTCCAGGTACCTAATATGTCTTGCCAAAGTCTTTCACAACAAGAATATACCAATTAATGTCCACTGATGTATGAAAATGGACACTATATTTTAAGGAAGATCTTTACAAACTGAAGCAGGGTCAGAAGAGGATGATCAGAACTATGAAGGTACTGGGATCCTTTTGATATAAGAAATATCTTAAGAAACAAGTTACTTTTAGCTCAACAAAAGAAGACATTTGAGAATGGAAAGTGGTAAGTGGAGTTGGTCATTGGTTGGGGGTAGGGTAGCTTTTTTTCTAGTATTTGAAGAACTCCTACTTGGGAACTGGAAAAAGAATTAAACTTTTGAGTACAACTTCAGAGGTTAAAATGAGTGGAAATGACAGTGATGCATATTTTGGCTCAATCAGAAGTTGGACCACTGTCACTGATAGCATTGAAGCAAGAGCTGGGTAGTTATTTGTCCAGAATTTTGCAAAATAATTTTTTGCATCAGATGGGAAATTAGACTCCAAGGTCTCTTCCAGCACTGAGGTTCTCTTTTTGACTCCTAGTTCAGTTGTCTTATTCTTACCCAACAGAATCTACTCAGAGCTTTCTTATCTTTAACCTCAGATAAAGATCATTATCCTTTATCTAAAAACACAAAACTTAGAGTTAAAACTTTACCACATTTCTTTTTAGTTTAATGTTTTTTTAACTCCTTAATTATTAACTCTAATTAAAATATTTAAAATCATTTTTCAAAAATCACTTTTCACCAGAAGCTTTTGGGATCCCTTTGAGAAGCCCTTACATCATTTCACTATAACCTAAATGTACTTAACTACCAGATACTAGGGTCTTCAGAGAAACTGACAATTAAAAAACATGAAATAAAGAAAACACAAATAACATAGATGATAAATCACAAAACAAACAAACAACAACAAAAAAAAAACAGCTGAAAAAGTAACTGAACCCAATAATTGAGGAGAGTCAAAAAATCTTGAATTTATTGCATGCTTATGCAGAAATTCAGAATTTCAGTGGAATACTAAAATAATCCACAAGCTAATTACAGAGATAAAATGAATACTCTGTCTTAATTCTTTTTCCATTTGACCAGATAAAGCCTCAGTCCTAAGAAAGCAATTAATTCACTTAATTAATCCTGTAGATTAGTGGTTCTCAATGAAGGATAGGGGAGGGATTTTGCTCTCCAGGGAACATTTTACAATGTCTGGAGACATTTTTGGTTGTTACAACTGGGGGGTGGGGTTGCTACTGGCTTCTAATGGGTAGAGGTCAGGAATGCTGTTAAACATCCCACAATGCACAGAATAGTACCTGCCCCATAACAAAGAACTATCTGACACTACAAGTCAATAATGCCAAGGTTAAAAATCCCTATTAGATTCTACCTCCAGAATCTCTCTGTTCTGCCCTACCCCTTCTCTTTCATCCTAAATTAGAGATTTGGCATCTATATTAGACACTTAATTTTCTATATTAGACACAAGTGCTCAGAATAAGACCCTCCCCTTACTATTGTCTCTACCCCTTTCTACTAACCCTCCCTGACATCCCTCTCCCCACTACAAAAACAACATGTGCTTTAACTATGTAGGTTGTATGGCAGCTGCCCTTTTCATATAAATCCTCCCTCCTTGGCCACAGTGATTGGTCTAGAAGTGGGTGTCAGATTCTAGGTAGGGCAATCAAAACCCTTCCTTGTGATTATTTTCTAATTTGAGGTCAGAGAGAGAATGCTTCTCAGTTCTGCTCTAGCAATGAAGATTTAATACACTGTAGATGACCACATCCCCTTTGTGAAAGAAGCAGGTCTGTGGTATTCACGAGAGGAGCTGTTACTGAACACATGCCCTTGAGGTTCAGCCATACTCTTCCTTTTGAAATACATTTCCATTTTACCTAAGCCAATTCTGGTGTGTTAGGTTTGGTTGGATTTCTGTAACTGTCAACCAATAATTTTGGCTATTCCTTCATGTTTTTATAACACTATTTGTGTTCTTTGCCCAGTTATCCACCTAAGGTGCTTCTACTTATTTATCAGGACTCAGCTTGTCACCAGCTCAGCTCTTCAGTTAAGACTGCCTCATGCAAGTAGTCTTTTTCTCCTCTGCATTCTCATTGTGTCTGTTACATACAAACATATAATAGAGCACTGAGTCAAACAAACACATTTTTAAGTACAGTATGAAGTCTTCTTCCAACAAACATACACACAGATACTATACTACTTGGAAGGCAAGAATTGAACCCCCGAAAACAACAATTGTAGGTATTAAATAAGATTGTGCAAGTAAAGCTCTCAGCAGAGTGCATGACACTGGTAATGACCTGTAGTAGGTTAAATGGTGACCCCCTCAAAAGATATATCTACTTGAACTTGTGAATGAGATGTTACTTATAAAATGAATCTTTGCAAATATAATTAACTTTAGGATCTTGAGATGAGATCATCCTGGAGTAGGCTGGACCCTGAGTCCAATGATATATGTTCTTATGAGAGACAGAAGAAGAGAAGACAAACGTAGAAACAGAAGGGAGAAGGCCATGTAAAGACAAACAGAAATTAGCGTTATGCAGCCACAAGCCAAGGAATATGTGGAGCCACCAGATGCTGGAAGAGACCAGGAAGGATTCTCTTCTGGAAACTTTAGAGGGAGTATGTCTCTGAAAACACCTTGATTTAATATTTCTGGCCTCTAGACCAGTGAGAGAATACATTTCTATGCTTTTAAACAACTCAATCTGTGTTAATTTGTTATGATAATTTGCTACACGATAATTTGGACAGTGCTTGGCACAGAGTAGACTTGGTAAATGTGTTAGACTGAAGAAAATTAAATTGAGTTTGACCTCAGGATGCGTTCTGTTTTCCTCCTTCATGAATTTGGCTTTCCTTACTGTTACCTATGGGTACACTCCCTTGAATACACTATTGACTTGCTTTTAACTAAAGCTCACTTCTACTGAAGCTACACTTTAAGAAAAGGAGTACTCTTCTCTCTCTTCCACCTGTTGAGTGTCATTTAAATCCAGTAATGAGAATTAAAAGGCAAGAAAGGGAAAGCAAACACCAGTGCGAGTCTTGTGTGGCAGAGCAAAATAATAGGAAAACATGACTAAGACATCAAATTCTAGTCCTAAAGATCATAATTACAGAGTACTTTCACCTACACAACCTATAAATGACATTCAGTCCCCTGATTAAAGATCATTATCCAATCTACACTCCAGGTTCTCTCATTATTAGTTCAGAGCTCATCTCTTTCAGGGCTTAGGAAAACTGACCTGATTCTAGAAACTAATCAAGAGTTATTTACAGCATGACAAAAGCTCCCCATATACTTTCTTCAGAAGCACCCCTTTAATCTACCTCTCAGATCATAGTAGCCAAGCTTCAGGATGAAAATGGTATCTAAGAGTTGAGGCAGAATCTTTAGCCTATAGCTCTTTAAATGGCATATGTAAATTGATTTTTTTAAAAAAAATAAAGTGATAATAAAGAAGCTAACTTGAACTGTGGAAAATGTTGGCAGATTGTAAAAGAAAGTAGAATATTATAGGTTAGTGTCTTTGAACTCTCTTTGAGTGGAAGGAGAAGATTTCTGGATACCATGAAATTGTCTACTCTGATTAAATCTTAAGCAAAACAGCAGCTAAGGCCTTAGAAAAAAGAAAATCCTGGTTATGCCTCTATGCCCATACCCAGGCACATCCTCTGAAGGTAAATTGGCTGCCTAGTGGGGTTTAATTTTAGAAAAGGATGTTTGAAATTAGCCAGGTCAGTTGCATCTCCACCTAGTGCTTCCTTTTGGCAGAAGAAAGAGACACAGTGACTCCAAGCCCCACCAGAGACTAGCCTGTGAAGGAGGAAAAGGAAGCCTGGTGGGTGGGTCGGCCACTCTCCCTGCATCCTAGGTAGAGGAAGAATGAGGTGACCAGCCAAGCACATAAACTCTGTAACATACTGCATCCTCTCTGTTCCACCCATTCCCACACATCACTGCTTCTTTTTGGACCAAGTCCCAAAGATAAGGAACACCTTCATTTTCCCTTCAGAAAGAGCTGATTGAATATCTCAGGAGAGTGGGAGCTGGTGGCTCAGTGGATGGAGGACTTCAGCATGATGCTGAGGACCACTCCACTGAGAATACAATGGACTCTCTAACAACCTTAGGGGCAGATAAGCCTGGGAAGAGGAGGGATTACCAATCAAGATAGTGTGGTCTTCAGGGAGTAGCTAATAACTCCAATGTCTTGTGGAACTTGTTAGAGCTTAAACTCTTCTGCCCATGGGCTTGTGCACCTTCCTATTCCACATCAGCTGCTGCCAGACACAATTTTCTGGCTGACACACCTCTCAATTTCACAGCTGTACTGACAGAAGGCATTGGGGAAATGCTGACATTTCCTCTATAAAAAGAGAACGAGAGGACCTTTATCTGCTGCTGTTGGAAGTTTACAGCTTTTTCCTAACAAGAAAATGAGAAAGAGCTTGGTAGCAGATGAACACTGCAGCCAGAAGGGGAGCATAGGTTGCCTTCCACTCTGAAGGAGGCCACAAGGATAATAATGGAACACTGGATAGGGAACGAGAACACTTGATTTTTACTTTTGACTCTGATACTTGTGAAATATAGAGCATTAGAATGTTCTTCCTTTTCTTTAAGCCTAAGATTCCTCACATGTAAAATGGAAATAATAAAGCCAGCTCTATCAATTTTACAGAGCAGTTATATGTGTAGCTCACAGAAGGTGATATATATATGAAATGATTTTAAAGTTTGTAGTAATGTTGTACAACTATGGATGCTGAGGGCTTTGGTGGGCATGAAGGTGATCTACAAGGGATATATGTTACTCTATTCATCACCAAGATTAATTTAACAAATCAAGCTAGATGGTTTGGTTTTACCTCTATCTCCTCTTCTCTTTGTGTATATTTTTGAAAACCATCCACTATTTCCTCTCTATTTAAGAAAAACAGGCTCTGGCCTCAGAGCTCTAGACATGGATAGCATTTACATACAGTTCACATGGGACATTACAGAACATCTAAACATCCATCTTCTTTTCCCCTACTTTGTATAACCTTCTTGTGATGACACTGGTCCAAGGAAAAATGGCAGCATCTGCTTCTATGTGCTGCTCCAAAGAGGCAGACATGACACAGCTAGAGCAAGTATGAAATGGGATGAAACACAGTCTCCTACTCTCTTTATATTTCATAATCTAGATCAGCAGTACCCAACCTTTTTGGTACCAGGGACTGGTGCTCCTGTTGAGAATCTAATGCCTGATGATCAAAGGTGGGGCTGAGGTGTCGATGCTAGCACTGGGGATTGGCTGCAAATACAGATGAAGCTTCGCTTGCTCAGCCACCACTCACCTCCTGCTGTGCGGCCTGGTTCCTAACAGGCCACAGATTGGTTCCAGTCTGTGGCCCTAGGGTTGGGGCCCATTGCTCTAGATAGCAGCAAGTCCTCTTTCTGAGACAATTCAACTTACCAACTGAAGCTTGACATTGAAATCAGGAGAAGTAACCCGACATGGCACAACCACCTCTTGGGTTCCAGTAAAAACAGCAATTACCAGTGGCTTATCATTGTACGTCTGAGCAAAGATCTGGTTGTCATCTGTAGGGATAAGAAATAAGCCCAGGGTTGGTACTGTCGTCAGAATAGGAGTCCATACTTTTTATACAACCCTCAAAGATCTTCATGTTTAGTTCTCTACAAGGAGAAAATAAGGTTCAGTGAAGGAAAAGGACTCAACAAAGGATACAACCAGGACTTGAACCCAGGTCTCCAGGCTAAGGATTTTTTCATGATTATGTCAAAACCATTTAAGCTAATATTTATAGTGATTAATAGATTAGGCATATATATTTATACATCAAAGATAATCATTTATTTGAGTACTACATCTCTCATACACAACAAAATCAAAATACTACTGTCATTTTATACATGAAAATGCATTTGAATGACCACAAGCATGTTCAACTTGCATTTATTTGGTCTTCCCACAGGAGATCTCAGATCCAATCAATAAATTTATATAGGTACTTGCAGCATAGGTACTTTTCAGACGGTAAGTAAGCAGAATGTTAATCTGAAAATAGATGATGCTTAGAAAAAGTGAGCCTTCAGTTGTGTATCTTGGAAAATAATCCTGGTTGCCATATATTCCTACTACCTCAGTTTTCCCTCTTTAGCAGGAACTGTTATTAGTCCATTTCTTATTTTGTACTTTGTTATCCCTCAAGATGTCCTTGCAAGTACTTCCTAAATACAAAATACTGCACAAGACAGTTTACAAATCCCTGTCATCTTCAATTTCTCTTGTTCTCTAATGTAGGTTCATGTCTCAACAATCCATCTTACTCTCTACAAGCTCTCTTCTTCAGTAATTGCAGCTCTTTCTATGGCTTGAATTAGAGATAACATTTATGACTTTATTTATATTCTTAAAATTTTCTTCAACGTCCAGACATTTTTCTATCTGTAGTCAAGATATGTCCCCTGGGCTGAACTACAACCATTTGACCTTCCATGATATAATCTAAAACATATTATATTCTCTCCCAAAACCCCTTCTAATTTCCCATGTTTTAATGGCATAATAAACCTCTCACTTACACAGGCTGTAAGTCTGAAATAAATTTTGCTCCTTCTCCATAAATTGGCAAAGTGCAGATAACAGTAACATTTATTTATGGTTTTACCTATTTCTCAGATTATCTTGCTAAAGTCCAGATATGAATCAATCTGTCAAAGTTGAATCTAAGGAAAGTAAATGGGGAAGAAATGAGACGGAAAAATTGCTCTTTCACGAAGGAATGAGAAGGAACAAGGTCAATAATGAAGGGCAAAGTAGATAGTGCAAAAAGGAGCAGGCGATGATTACTGAAGCAAAGTGGAATAAAAAACAACAAACTGTTGAGGAGAACTGGGTTCAAGTAATAATAACAGCAATGGCTACTATAAAACAAAATTGATATTATGTGATAGTGTTAGGCAAGTTATATCCATTATCTTCATTAACCATCAAAATAATTCAGAGAGACAGGTGATATTATCCTCAATTTAAAGATGAGAAAACTGAGACTCAGCATTTTACATAAATAACAGAGATAGAGTTAGGAGACAAGATTTGTATTGTCTATGCTAATAAGCTCCATCCATCTCTGAGAACTTCATGGTCCTAGCATCAGGTTTACAAAGCCATATCTAAGAATCAAAAGGGTTTGGAGAAGCAGCTAAAGAAGAAAATCACTCATCTGATCATACAGAAATTCCAGCAACCACAAAGATAGCGTGCCTATTTATCCAGGTAACATGGCAAAAATATGCATAACACGTCCCTACAGTGGTGCTTATGGACCAATCACAACCAGGTATCTGGCCTTAGCAATATTTTTCTGGACATGTCTACTTAGGCAAGGAAAACAAAAATAAACAAATGGGACTAAATCAAACTAAAACGTTTTTGCACAGTGAAGAAAACAACCAATAAAACAAAAAGACAACCTACTGAATGGTGTAAGGTATTTGTTAATAATATATTCAATAAGGAGTTAATATCCAAAACATATAAAGAATTCATACAACTCATCATCAAAAGAACAAACACTCTGATTAAAAAATGAGCAAAGGACCTAAATAGACATTTTTCCAAAGACATACAGATGGCCAACAAACATATGAAAAGATGTTCAACATCACTAATCATCAGGAAAATGCAAGTTAAAACCACAATGGGATATCACCTCACACTTGTCAGAATGACTACTATCAATAAATCAAAAAATGACAAGTGCTGCCCGAGAATATGGAGAAAAGAGGACCCTTATGCACTGTTGGTGAGATTGTAAATTGGCGCAGCCACTATAGAAGAAGAGAAAAGCTGGACAATGAAAAATAATGAAAAGAGGAATACAAGAACTAGTTGATACAATCAGGAAAGAAGCATAAGAATAAAGGCCATTCTCAATTATTGAAGGCGAGGAAAAGAGAAAGAGATTAGAAAGCATTTTCAGACAAATAGTTGATAAGAATTTCCCAAATGTAAGGAAGGAGCTGGAGCTTAGAATTCAAGAAGTCACTAGAAAACCCAATTATCTCAACCCAAAAAAGGCCTTCAAGACACATTGTACTTAAATGATCAAAAATCAATGACAAAGAAAGAATTTTCAGTACAGACAGGGAAAAGAGGATGGTAAAATATGAAGGAAAATCCATGAGATTATCCTTAGACTTCTCAAGACAAATCTTATAAGACAGAAAGAAGTGGAATCAAATATTCAAATTAAAAAATGAAAGGAACAACCAGCCAAGAATAATTTATCTAGCAAAGCTCTCCTTTAGATATGAAGGAGAAATAAAGACCTTTCCAGACATACAAAAATTGAGAGAATTCTCAACCTCAAGGCCTACTTTGCAGGAAAAAATGAAAGGGCTCAGCTCACCTAAAACAAAGTGACAAAATAAGTAGGGTGACTATCAGGCAGATAGAAGCAGAGTAATGTAACACTTACTAAGAATAGGACTTACAAGCTTGAACAATAAGAAGAGATTTGCTATTGCAAGATAGTAATGAACATTCAGCATACATAGGAGAAATTGAGGCAAAATGTAAAATAAAAGGAGAGGATTCACAGATCTAAGTTTACAAAGAGGAAGGGAGATAAGGTACATGCAGAAGAAAATGTATATATATATTTGTTTATATATAAACA
>NW_006431075.1:514500-515863 GCF_000325575.1 Pteropus alecto
CCAAACACCAACCAAAATAAAGAAAACAGAAACACAAGGACAAGGAAGCAATGGATACGCCGACCTACCAGAAAGCAAAAGATAAAAAGGCTATAAGAAGACCTCATATTTCAATAATCACCCTAAATGTGAATGGACTTAACTCACAAATAAAAAGGCACAGAGTTGAAGATTGGATCAAAAAACAAGACCCAACCATATACTGCCTCCAGGAGACACATCTCAGTTCCAAAGACAAATATAGACTCAAAGTGAAAGAATAGAAAATGAGATTTCAAGCAAATGGCATTCAGAGAAAAGCGGGAGTAGCTGTACTAATATCAGATGAAATAGACTTCAAAATAAAAACGTAAACAAAGATATAGAGGGATACCTTAAAATTATAAAGAGAATCATTCACCAAGAAGACATAACAGATTAATATCTAATCTCCAAGGTAGGGAGCCTTGAAATATATAAAACAATTACAGACAGAACTAGAGAGAGAAACAGACCAAAATGTTATCATACTAGGGGATCTAAATACCCCACTGCCGGATATAGACAGATCATCCAAACAGAAAATCAATAAGAAAATAATGTCCTTAAATGATACATTTGACCAACTGGACATAATTGAGATTTAAAGAGCCTTCCATCCCCAAACACCTGCACATGGAACATTCTCAAGGGTCCACCTCATACTAGGACATAGAGATAGCCTCAACAAATATAAGTAGGTTGAAATCATACCAAATATATTATCTGATCATAATGCATTGAAGCTGGAGATCAACTCTAAAAAGAAAGCAGGAAGAACCTCAAAAACATGGAGATGAAACAATATGCTACTACAGAAACACTGGGTCTGAGAAGAAATAAAAGAGAGATGAACAGATATGTAGAAACGAATGATAATGAAAGTACAACATATCAAACCTTTTGAGACATGGCAAAAGCAGTCATAAGAGGAAAGTTCATATCATTACAGGCCTATCTCAAAAAACAAGAATGTGCCCAAATAAACAACCTAACACTCCATGTTAAAAACAAGAAAAGGAAGAATAAATGAAGCCTAAACTCAGCAGAAGGAAAGAAATATTAAAAATAAGAGCAGAATTAAATGAAATTGAAAACAAACAAACAAACAAAAAACAATAGAAAAATAAATGCAACAAAGAGCTGGTTCTTTGAAAAAGTTAATAAAATTGAAAAACCCATGGATAGGCTCACTAAAGAAAAAAGAGGAAGGACACAAATAAACAAAATCAGGGATGAAAGAGGGGAAATTATGACTGACATCGCAGAAATACAAAGGTTCAAACAAGAATACTATGAAAAATTATATAACACCAAATTTAATAACCTAGACGAAATTGAAAAG
>NW_006431075.1:516802-519417 GCF_000325575.1 Pteropus alecto
CCCATGGATAGGCTCACTAAAGAAAAAAGAGGAAGGACACAAATAAACAAAATCAGGGATGAAAGAGGGGAAATTATGACTGACATCGCAGAAATACAAAGGTTCAAACAAGAATACTATGAAAAATTATATAACACCAAATTTAATAACCTAGACGAAATTGAAAAGTACTTACAAAGAAACAGCCTTCCTAGACTGAATCAAGAACTGGAAAATATAAATAGACTGATCAGCAATACGTAAATTGAAACAATCATCAAAAAACTACCAAAAAGTAAAAGCCCAGGACCAAATGGTTTCAACAGTGAATCCTATCAAACCTTTAAAGAATATTTAATATCTATTCTTCTCAAACTCTTCCAAAAAAATCGAAGAGAAGGCAATACTTCAAAACTCATTTCATAAGGCCAATATTACCCTGATACCAAAAGCTGGTAAAGATAACAAAAAAAAGAAAACTACAGACCAATATCTCTCATAAACACAAATGCAAAAATTCTAAATAAGATACTAGTGAACTGAATACAGCAACATATTAAAAAGATTATACACCACGATCAAGTGGGCATCATCCCAGGGACACAGGGATGGTTCAACATAGGCTAATTAAATAATGTGATATGCCACATAAACATATTAAATAATAAGAATCATATGATCACATCAATTAATGTAGAAAAACCCTTTGACAATGTAGAGCACCCATTTTTTTCAAAACACTTAACAAAATCGGTATAAAAATGGTATAAAAGGAATGTACCTTAACATAATAAAAGCCATATATGACAAATCCTCAATCAAAATTATATTTAATGGTGAAAAAATAAAAACCTTTCTTCTAAGATCTGGAACAAGACAAGGCGGTCCACTATCGCCACTCTTACTCAATATAACATTGAAGGTCCTAGGTAGTGCAATCAGGCAAGAGAAGGATATAAAGACATTCGAATAGGAAATGAAGATGTCAAATTGTCACTATTTTCAGATGACATAATTCTCTATTTAGAAAACTCTAAAGACTCTACAAGAATACTACTAAAAACAATAAGCAAATACAGTAAAGTTTCTGAATACACAATGTTCATAAATCCGTAGCATTCCTATACTCTAATAATGAATTGTCAGGAAACTAAGTGGAAAAATAATTTCTTTTGCAATTGCAACAAAGGAATAAAATACCTGGGGATAAATTTAACTAAACATGTGAAGGACTTATATTATGAAGACTACAAGACTCTATTAAAAGAAATCAAAGAAGATACAAAGAAATGGAAAGATATTCGGTGTTCTTGGGTTGGAAGAATCAACAATCAACTTAGTTAAAAACCAGCCTATTACCGAAAACATTACACAGATTTAATGCAATCCCCGTCAAAATCTCACGGACATTTTTAAAGAAATAGAACAAAAAATCATCAGATTCATAGAGAAGCACAAAACACCAAAAATTGCCAAAGCCATCCTGAGAATAAAGAACGAGGCTGAAGGCATCATTCTGCCTGACTTCAACTATACTGTAAAGGAACAATAATCAAAACGGCATGATATTGGCAGCGAAACAGACACACAGACCAGTGGAACAGAAACAAGAGTCCAGAAATAAACCCTTGTTTATTTTGGGAAATAATTTTTGACAAACAAGACAAAAACATACAGTGGAGAAGTGAAAGCCTCTTCAATAAATGGTGCTGGGAAAACTGGAGAGCCACCTGCAAAAGAATGAAACTACACTGTTGTCTATCACCACACACCAAAATTAACTCAAAATGGATTAAGGACCTGAATATAATACCTGAAACAATAAAATGCATAGAAGAAAACATAGGAACTAAACTCAAGGACCTTGGACTAAAACAGGATTTTATGAATTTGACCTCAAAAGCAAGAGAAGTAAAAGCAAAATAAATGAATGGGACTACATCAAACTAAAAGGCTTCTGCATAGGAAAAGAAACTGTCAACAAGGTAAAGAGACAACTATCCGAATGGGAAAATATTTGCAATTGACACCTCCGATAGGGTCTTTCTCCACTGTATGTTTTTGGCTCTTTTTTCAAAAATTATTTGCCAATATCCAAAATACATAAAGACTCATACGATTCAATGACAACAACAACAAAAAACAAATAATCCAATTAAAAAATGGGCAGAGGACCTGAACAGACACTTCTCCCAAGAAGACATACAAATGGCCTATGAACATATGAAAAGATGCTCAACATCACAAGCTATTAGGGAAATGCAAATCAAAACCACAATAAGATACCATCTCACACCTGTTAGAATAGCTATAATCAACAAGACAAATAATAAATGTTGGAGAGGATGCGGAGAAAAAGTACCCCTCATACACTGCTGGTGAGACCGCAAATTGGTACTGCCACTATAGAAAACAGTATGGAGTTTCTTTAATAAACTAAGAATTCATCTGATATGTGATCCAGCAACCCCTCTACTGGGTATTTATCCCAAGGACTTGAAAACTCATCCGAAAAGATATTTGCACACCGATGTTCATAGCAGCATTATTCACAGTAGCCTGGACATAGAAGCACTGAAGTGTCCTACAATAGATGATTGGATAAAGAAACTGTGGTAGATATATGCAATGGACTA
>NW_006431075.1:519617-545388 GCF_000325575.1 Pteropus alecto
AGAGGGGGGTAGGGGGGAGGAAAGAGGGTGGAGATGGACAGGGTAAAGGGGGTCAACTATGTGGTGACAAGAAAAAAATCTAACTATGGGAGGTGAACGCACAGTGTTAATATATATATATTAAATGTACAGCTGAGCCTTATTGGATTTTGTTAAGCAATGTCACCGTAAAAAATAAATTAATAAATTAAAAAAATAATAAACTATATAAATGTCTAAAATACACAAACACACATCAACTGAAAGTTAAGGGATGAAAAGATCTTCCATGTAAAAAGAAATGAAAAGAAAATTGAAGTAGCAATACTCATATCAGACAAAATATATTTCGAACAAAGAATATAAAAAGAGAAAAGAAGGACATTACATAATTTTAAAGAGGTCAATCCAAGAAGAGGATATAATAATCATAAATATCTACACACACACATAGTGCCATCCAAGTATATAAAGCAAATATTAATGAACATAAAAGCAGAAATTAACAGAAACACTATAATATTTAGTTACTTTAATACTCTACTTCCTTCAATAGATCAATCATCTAGACAGTAAATTAATAAGAAAATGATGGCCTTAAATTCCACATTAGAGTGGTTTGACTTGATTAACATTTATAGGGCTTTTCCTCTAAAAACTGTGGGTTACACATTTTTCTCAAGTACACATGGAACATTTTCCAGTATAGATCACATACTAGGCCACAAAACAAGCCTCAATAAATTCAAGAAGATTACAATTATATCAAGTATATTTTCTGACTACAGTGATAGGAATCTAGAAATCAATTACAGGAATAAAATGGGAAAAATACCCACAAATATGTGGAAATTAAACAACATACTTCTAAACAATCAATGGATCAAAGAGGGAATTAAACAGAAAATCAAAAACTACCTTGAAACAAATGAAAGTGAAAACACAATGTCGCAAACTCTATGGATCATAGCCAAAGCAGTTATAACAGTAAATTTTGAGCTATACAGGCCTGCCTCAAGAAGCAGGAAAAATCCCAAATAAACAATCTAAATTTACACGTAAAGAAATTAGAAAAAGAGGCACAAACAAAACCCAAAGTGAATAAAAAGAAGGAAATAATAGTGGTCAAGCAGAAATAAATTACATAGAATATAGAAAAATAATAGAAAGGATTAAAGAAACTAAGAGCTGGTTCTTTGAAAGTATAAATAAAACTAAGAAACCTCTAGGAAGACTCATTAAGTAGAAAAGAAAAAGAACACAAATAAATAAAATCATAAATGAAAGAGAAGGAATTACAACTGACACCACAGAAATAAAAAAGATTATTAAAGAATATTATGAATAATTATATGCCAACAAATTTAACAATCTAGAAGAAATGAATAAATTTTTAGAAATATACAACCTTCCAAGACTAAACCAGAAAGAAACAGAGAATCTGAGCAGACCAATTACTAGCAATGAAATTGAAGCAGTAATCTAAAAACTCTCAACAGACAAGAGCCCAGGATCAGACAGCTTCACAGGTGAATTCTACCAAATATTTAAAGAAGAATTAGTAATTATCCTTCTCAAACTATTTCTAAAAATTGAAGAGGAAGGAATGCTTCCTAAGTCATTCTATGAAGCCAGCATTATACAGACACCAAAACTAGAAGAAACACACACACACACACACACACACACACACAACAAAAAAGGAAATTATAGGCCGATATCCCTGATGAACACAGGTATATAAGCATATATGCCAAAATTTGCAACAAAATACTAGCAAACTAAATTCAACAATATATTAAAAGGATTTTGTACCATGATCAAGTGAGATTTATACCAGGCATGCAAGGATGATTCAACATCTGACATCTGCAAAACATTTGACATGATTCATCAAAACGACAAAACCAAAGATAAAAATCATATGATTATCTCAATAGATGCAGAAAAAGCATTTGACAAAGTTCAACATCCATTTATGATAAAAACTCCCAACAGTGTGAATATAGAAAGAACTTACCTCGACTTTATAAAAGCTATATATGACAAGCCAACAGCATCATACTCAATGGTGAAAAGTTGAAAATTTTTTCTCTAAGATCTAGAACAAGAAAATGATGCCCATTCTCACCACTATTATTCAATATAGTATTGGAATTCCTAGCCACAATAATCAGACAAGGAAAAGAAATGAAAAGCATTCATATTGGAAAGAAATAAGTGAAACTCAATATTTGTTGGTGGCATGATAGTAGATATAAAAACCCCTAAATAATTCACCAAAATGTTAATAGGATGAATTTGAATATTTAATATAATTAATTAATAATAAAAGTTAATAAAATTTCAGTAAAATAAAAAATGCAAAATTAATATATAGAAATTTGTCATGTTCCTATACACTAATAACAAACAATGAGAAGAATTTAAGAAAACAATCTCATTTACAATTGCATCAAAAAGAATAAAATACTTAGGAATAAATTTAACCAAGAAGATGAAAGACCTGTACCCTGAAAACTATAAGACATTGGAAAAAAATTGAAGAGAACACAAATAAACAGAAAGATATACTGTGTTCATGGATCGAAAGGATTAATATTGTTAAAATGACCATGTACAGATTTAATGCAGTTCTTATTAAACTACCAATATTGTTCTTCCCAGGACTAGAACAAATATTCCTAAGTTTTATATAGAACCACAAAAGACCTCAAGTAGCCAAAACAATCTTGAAAAAGAACAAAGATGGCGGTATCACACTCCCTAATTTCAAACTATCCTACAAAGCTATAATCAAAACAGCATGATACACATAGATCATTGGAATAGAATAGAGTGCCCAGAAATAAACCCATGTCTCAATGGTCAGTTAATCTATGATGAAGGAGGCAAGAATATACAATGGAGTAAAGACGGTTTCTTCAATAAATGGTTTTGGGAAAACTGGACAAATACATGCAAAAAATGAAACAAACCTAGACCACCTTACTATACCATATACAAGCATAAACTCAAAATGCATTAAAGACTTAAATGTTAGTACTGAAACCATCGAATGTCTAAAAGCAAACATAGGAAGTAAACTATTAGATATCAGACTAATGTATCTTTTTGGATACATCCCCTTGAGCAAGGGAAACAAAAGCAAAAATAAACAAATGGGACTTCATCAAACTAAAAAGCTTCTGCACAGTGAAGAAAACCTTCAACAAAACTAAAAGACAACCTATTGAACAGGAGAATATATTCACAAATGATATTTCCATTAAGGAGTCTATATCCAAAATATATAACAAACTCAAACAACTCAATAACAAAATCTAAATAAATAATCCAATAAAAAATGGGCAGAGGGCATGAAAAGACATTTCTTCAAAGTAGACATACAGACACATAAAAGATGGCCAACAGACATATGAAAGATGTTCAACATCACTGATCATCAGGGAAATGCAAATTAAAACCACAATGAGATACCACCTCACACCAGTCAGAATGGCTATTAAAAAAAAAAAAAAAAACTCGACAAACAAGTGTTGACAAGAATGTGGAGAAAAGGGAAACCTCATGCACTGTTGGTGGGACTATAATCCAGTGCAGATCCTATGGAAAACAGTATGAGGTTTCCTCAAAAAACTAAAGATAGAACTACCAATTCCGCTACTGGGTATTTATCTGAAGAAATTCAAAACATTAATTTGAAAAGGTATATGCACCTCTATGTTCATTGAATTTACAATAGCCAAGATATAGAAGCAACCTAGGTGTTTGGCGGGAGATTAATGAATAAAGAAGGTGATACACACACACACACACACACACTCACACACACACACACAACGGAATAATACACAGCAATAAGAAAGAATGAAATCTTGCCATTTGCGACAATATGAATGGATCTAGAGGGTATTATGCTAAGTGAAATAAGTCTGGCAGAGAAAGACAAATACCATATGTTTTCACTTTTATGTGGAATCTAAACAAACAAGCAAACAAAACAAAACAAAAACAAACACACAGAGACAGAGACCACATGAATGGGTACCAGAAAGGATGGGGTGGGGGAGTGAAAAGAGGAAAGGGAAAATGCTCAATAGTATTGTCATAATTTTGCACAGTGACAGATGATTACTAGAATTAATGAGATGATCACATTGTAAGGTATGAAAATGTCAAGTCATTATATGGTATAACAGAAGCTAATATAACCCATATAATATTGCATACCAATTATACTTAAATTAAAAAAAAATCAGTTCCCAGAGGTTCATTTCCAAAGATTTTGTATTTTAAGAGGCCACTTTTCAGAATGCAAGCGAGACCTAGAAGGGCCTTGCATATACCAAAGCTTATTATTATTACAGCATCTCTTACTGGGTTAGCAGCATGATGTCAAGGCGTTGAGGTTTGGAGTACCTAAATATTTCTCCTGAAAGTCCACCAAAGAGAAGTTCAGAGAGATTAGCATCACTAAGAAGAGCTTTCATCTTTCTAATTTGAATCAAATTTCAGGATCTTCACACTCACTTCCAAATCTAGGTGAGGAGCTCAGACCAACAAAAAAGGCTTTAAACTTCATCTCAGCTTGAAACGAGGATTAAGAGTTGGGGAGCACAGGATGAGGCTCAAACTATTTACTCTAGAATTCCAGGACCTCCCAAATTTTATCCCATTATTTTTGTCTCAGCCTAACTCCCTGTCAACATCCTGCTCTCCTGGCAGGCTGGTCTTCCCCCTGAGTCATAAACTTCCCTGGATCATGATATCTACTTATTGTTCCATTGTCTTTTCACCACTATGATCCCCCTCCTTCCCTGGGATTCATCGTAGAGTAGCTGAGATTGTTCCATCAGAAATAACACAATGACAATAACTCACCATTTATTTTGCATGACATCATAAAGTTTAAAAACTATTTTCATATATATTTTTGCCATGCCCACTAAGGGTAAGTTATTGGATTAAAATGTTTCATATATACTATCTCTAATCCTTATGAAATGTGTGAATTTTACAGATGAGGGACTGAAAATAAGAGAGATTCGTGATTTGTGCAAGATCCCTCAGCTAAAAAGCAGTGGAGTCAGGACTAGAAACTAGGTCTCTTAGCCTAGAGCTGTTTCTATCTCATCCAAATCTTTCTTACTCTGGTCCCCTAGACCTGCTTAAACTGTATCTTTGAGAAAGCCCAAAAGACTGTGGGTTAGGACTTAGGTCTTCTTCAGGGACAAGCTTGCTGCCTTATTGAGATTTGGGCTGCCAGTTAATGTACAGGTGAAGACATGGCTCAGAGAGAGAATGGGCATGTATGAGGAGCAAAGAAAACAGGCTTTTGAAAGGCACCCACTGTGCTCTCAAAGAATAAATTATAAATCAAAAAGAGAAATCATCCAGGTCCAGCACCATAATCCCAAGCCACAGAAGTTCTGAAAAGGAGATTCAAATACTAAGAACTTTCCTGGTCAGCTGAAGGTAAAGGAAGATCAACTTAAGCTTGTCTGTAGCTTGTCAGGGGCATCTGCCTCTCAGCAGCCCCTTCCTTTCACACACTATTGGTAACTACTCGAGTTGGGACCTAACTCATATTTTTCTTGTCTCTTGGTCAGAGATTTAAAAACAAACAAACAAACAAACAAACAAAACCTTCACCTTTGTGAAGCATGTGGGTATGAAGGGACAACTGTGCTGTCATTAACAGAATTTAAAAAGATCAAATTGCGTTCTTGCTCTACTGTTCTCTTCCTTCTCCCCTTTCCACAAAAAAAGCACTGCAACTCATTCCAAGCTTACCCAAGGTTTTAAGTACCTAGATATCCATTTTATAAAAAGAAAAATCCTTCAATCCCAAAGCAGGAGGCATTCATTCACTCACCTTTGACATATACGTACACACTGGCCTTGCCATTAGGGTCCTTGATGTCAGCCACATCCTTGTAGCTACATGTGAAGTAGCCAGTGTCACCAGCTTCTGTGTGGAAGATGGTGAGCTGGTTGCAAATAACAAGGGGGTTATCAGAGCAGTGGTGCTCCAACATGTAGGCCCGACTTCCTGTAGACCCAATGCCCCAGGTCCAGGTAATGGCAGCCAATCCTCTGTAAACATAACAAAAATAAAAAACATGCTGGTTAGGCCTGGAGGTGACAGTGAAGAAATGTTGCTCCAGCTCTTGACCTGGATTCTAAAGGAAAATTTATCACAGTTCAGATTCCATGAAAGAATTGGCACAGAGGATTAGAACACCTCACTCTGGGCATGAGGAGCATCTGAAACCATGAGTTACATTTTTGTTTTTCTCCCTGTCTCCCCATGTATCTCCTCCTCTAACTCAATATTTACCCCTAGCCCAGATCTCTCCACCAATAGGTGGGCTTTGGAGTGTTTGACAATGAACTTCTAAAGGCAGACAGAAATATTAAGTTATTTCTGAGGTCCTTTCTGGATTTATTGTTTCCACTTGGAAAATAAGAACATCAAGACCCAGGGAAGTAAAGAGCCTTGCCCAGAAAGTTGCTGGCAGAACCCAGTCTAGGTTTTTATTTTTATTTTTGCGTTATACCAAAGTGCCTCACTGAATTTTAAAGGTTTTTTTCCCTGGGAAATTAAGTTCTAAAAAGACATGCCACTGGATTAGCATTCCCTTCATTTTGTGGGAGAGAGCCAGGGACAAAGTTGTTTAAATTCATTGCAATCCTTCCACACAGGAAAAAAAAAAAAAACTGGAATCTATATCTTCATCTCATCAGCAATATTTTCTCCTCCTCCCACTTCTTCATTATAAGAAGAATCTGTAGCACAATAATTGAAAAAAAGCAGGGAGGGCAAAAGAACATGGATATCAAATCTCGGCATTATTATTGTTTAGTTATGTGGCCTTGGGGAGTTAATTAAGCTTTCTAGGTCTCAGGTTTCTCATCTCTTAAACAGTCCGTGATCTTTCTTTTCCAGAATTCTGTGAAAATTCATTGAGAGATCTTATGTGAAAAAGTTTTATAAATGCAATCCCTCAGCATATGTAGAAGACAGTGAGAGTTAACAGCAAGATGGAGCCAGACTTGACTCCTGTTTTCATGTCAAAGACAGATACCTATCCCATTTTATATCATATCATTTCCAGCATTCACACATTTGCTAGACCACTGTTTATCATGACTCATAAATTCACTGAAGTGAAGAGAAGGTCAACCATGAAGTGACGTTGGGGCCCATTGCTCACCTTGGGCATATTTTTCAAAAGCAATGTGTTCCTACCATCTTGAAAAAATAATGTTACCATGATTGTGGTTAAACCTGTTAAAAAATAAAAGGGAGGGTCTATAGAAAGCAAGACCAGGAGGGGAATCATATAGAAAACAATGGTTCAGATCCTGCTCATTCCCAACCCCCTCACCCTCTGCCTCCTGCACCCTGAGGTTAGAACCAGCTTTTGTCTCTGTAAATGAGAAGAAAATGAATCCAAGTCACAGTTCCTCAGCCTGACTCCAGAGAATCCTCCATTGGCTCTACTTGAGCTCATACATCTTTAGGATATGTTCAGCCTCATTCTCAGATCTTCAAATAAACTATGTGTCCTCAAAGTCAGACAGCCTAAGAGAAGGTGTGTCCTCTTATAATTTAAATTGTTTCCCCACAAGTTCATATCTTGAAGCACTAACCCCAAGTACATCAAAATGTGACTATATTTGGACACAGAACCTTGAAAGAGGTAATTAAGTTTAAATGATGCCATTAGGGTGGGCCCTAATCCAGTCTAATTGATGTCTTTATAACAAGAGGATATTCGGACACGCAGAGAGATACCAGGGATGAGCGCACAGAGAAAAGACCATGATAAGACACAGTTAGAAACTAGCCATCTGCAAGCCAAAGAGGCATTTTCCTTTGCTGTGCAAAAACTTTCTACTTTGATGGATTACATTTGTTTATTTTTTTCTTTTGTTTTCCTTGCCCGAGGAGATATATCAGAAAAAAATATTACTAAGAGCAATGTCAGAGAGTTTACAGCCTAAGTTTTCTTCTGGGAGTTTTACGGTCTCAGGTCTTACTGTAAGTCTTTAATTCATTTTGAGTTAGTTTATTCTTGTATATGATGTAAGAAGAAGGTCCAGTTGCATTGTTTTGCATATATCTGTCCAGTTTTCCTGACACCATTTATTGAATAAACAGTCTTTACTCCAGTATATCCTTGCCTCTATTTAATTCCATTGATCCATGTGTCTGTTTTTAAGCCAGTACCTGCTGTTTAGATCACTATAGCCTTGTAGTTTCATTTGATATCAGATAACATGATATCTCCAACTTTGTTATTCTTTCTCAAGACTGCTGTGGATATTTGGAGTCTTTTATGGTTTCATATAAATTTTATGATTATTTCTTCCAGTTATGTGAAAAATATCATTGGTATTTTGATAGAAGTTTCACTGAATCTATAGATTGCTTTGTGTAGTATGGACATTTTAATGACGTTAACTCTTCCTATCCATGAGAACGGTATATGTTTCCATTTATTTGTATCTTCTTCAATTTCTATCTTGAATGACTTAAATTTTTCGAGTACAGGTTTTTTAACTCTGGTTAAATTTATTCCTACGTATTTTATTTTTTGATGCAAGTGTAAATGGGATTGTTTTCTTAATTTCTCTTTCTAATAGTTAATTTTGATGTATAAAAATGCAATAGATTTCTGAATATTAATTTGTATCCTGCTACATTACTGAATTCATTGATCGATTCTAACAGTTTCTTGGTGGAATCTTTAAGATTCTATATATATAGTATCATGTCATCTGCAAATAATGACAGTTTTACTCTTTCCTTTTCAATTTATATGCCTTTTATTTATTTTTCTTGTCTGAATGCTATGGCAAGGACTTCCAATACCATATTGAATAAAAGTGGTGAAGCTGGACATCCTTGCCTTCTTTCTGATCTTAAGGAAAACGCTTTTAGCTTTTCACCTTTGAATATGATATTAGCTGAGTTTGTCCCATGTGACCTTTATTATGTTGAAGCATGTTTTCTCTGTTCCCACTTTGCTGACAGTTTTTATTATAAATAGAAGCTCGAATTTGTCAAAAGCTTTTTCTGTGACTATTGATATGATGATAGCATGATTTTTATTTTTCAGTTTGTTAATAGGTGTATCACATGAATTGATTCGCAGATACTGAACTTAACTTGCATCTCACGAATAAGTCCAACTTGATCATGGTGTATAATCTTTTAAATATACAGCTGAATTCAGTTTGCTAATATTTTGTTGAGTAATTTTGCATCTATGTTCACTAAGGATTTCACCCTATAATTTTCTGTTTTTTAATATCTTTGTCTACTTTTGGTATCAGAGTAATGGTGGCCTTGTAAAATGAGATTGGGAGCGTTCTCTCCTCTTGAATTTTTTGAAGTAGTTTGAGAAGAACAGGTGTTATTTCTTCTTGGACTGTTTGGCAAAATTCACCTGTGAATCCATCCAATTCAGAGCTTTTGTTTTTTGAAAGCTTTTAAATTACTTATTTAATTTCATTAGTAGTAATTGGCTGGTTCCGATTTTCTGTGTCTTCTTGACTGAATCTTGGAAAAGTGTATGTTTCTAGGAAAGCATCCATTTCTTCCAGTTTGTCAATTTGTTGGCACATAATTGCTCATAATATTTTCTTATAATCCTTGTATTTCTGTAACGTCAGTTGTTACTTCTTTTTATTTGGGTCTTCTCTTTTTTTTTTCTTGATGAGTCTAGTTAAAGCCTTGTCATTTTTTTTTTATCTTTTCAAACATCCAGCTCTTGGTTTCACTGATCTTTTCTATTGTTTTTTTAGACTCCATTTTGTTTATTTCCACTGCGGTTTTTATTATTTCCTTCCTTCTGCTTACTTTTTTTTTTTTTTTTGCTGTTCTTTTTCTAGCTTCTTTCAGTATAAGATTAGATTGTATATTTGAGATTTGTCTTGTTTCTTGAGGTAGGCCTGTATTGCTATGAATTTTCCTGCTTTTGCAGTATCTCATAGATTTGGGGTCATCGTGTTTTCATTTTCATTTGTCTCAAGGAAGCTTCTGATTTCTTCCTTGTTCTCATTTGCATTGTTAACTCATTCATCATTTAGTAGTATGTTATTTAGCCTCTATATGTTTGTATATTTTTTATTTTTTTTCTTGTGATTAATTTCTAGTTTCATACCATTGTGGTAGTAGAAGAAACTTGTTATCTCAATCTTCTTAAATTTACTGAGAATTGTTTTGTGGCCTCACATGTGGTCTACCTTGGAATATGTTCCATGTGCACTTGAGAAGAATGTATATTCTGCTGCTTTGTGGTGATACGCTCTAAAAATATCAATTTGGAAGATCTGTCCATTGGGGTCATAGTGGTATAAAGTCCCTTACTATGATTGTATTACTGTTGATCTCTCCCTTTATGACTGTCAATATTTGCTTTATAAATTTAGGTGCTCCTGTGTTTGTTGCTTAAAAGTTTACAAGGGTTATATCCTCTTGTTAATTGATCCCTTCATAATGTTCTTCTTTGTCTCTTATTATGACCTGTGTTTTAAAGTCTACTTTGCCTGGTTTTAGCATTAGTACCCCAGCTTTTTGTTTGTTTGTTTTCATTTCCATTGCATGAAATGTCGTTTTTTATCCCTTTACTTTTAGTCTCTGTGTGTCTTTCGATCTGAAGCGGGTCTCTTGTAGACAGCATATATATGGGTCTTGTTTTCTTATTCATTAGGCAACCTATGTCTTTTGATTGGAGCATTTTATCCATTTTATTTAAAGTGATTGTTGATAAGTCCATAGTTACTGCCATTTTATTATTCATATATTTTTTTTCTTCCACCTCTTCTTCTTAAAGGAGTCCCTTCAACATTTCTTGAATTACTGGCTTAGTGGTTGTGAATTTCTTTTGATTTTTTTCTGGTCTGGGAAGCTCTTTATCTCACCTTCCATTTTAATTGATAGTCTTGTTGCGCAGAGTAGATTTGGTTATAAGTCCTTGCTTTTCATCACTTTGAATATTTGGAGCTGATCCTTTTTGGCTTGCAAAGTTTCTGTTGAGTAATCAGCTGACATTCTTATGAGAGTACCTTTGTAAGTAACTAGCTCTTTCTCTTGCTGCTTTTAGGATTTTCTTTTTGTCTTTATTTTTTTTTTTTTTGAGTGAAAAGGAAATTTTATTATAAAAGAGACAACACTCTACAGACAGAGTGTGATTTCTCAGAAATAGTGAGAGGGACCTCTTTGTCTTTAAACTTTGGCATTTTAAGCATGATGTGTGTTTTTGTGGGTCTATTTGTGTTTATCTTGTTTGGGACTCTCTCCGCTTCCTGGACTTATATGTCTTTTTTCTTCACCAGGTTAGGGAAGTTTCCAGTCATTATTTCTTCAAATATATTCTCAATCCCTTGCTTTCTCTTTTCTTCTTCTGGTACCCTTATGACGTGAATGTTGTTACACTTGATGTTGTCCCAGAGGTCCCTTAAACTATCTTCATTTTTTTATTATTTTTTTTCTTTTTGCTGTTCCAATTGAGTGTTCTCTTCTATCTTGTCTTTCAAATCGCTGATTCAATCCTCTACTTCATCTAATATACTATTGATTACTTCTAGTGTATTCTTCGTTTCAGTTATTTATTCTTCATTTTTGATTAGTTTTTTTTTTCTGGTTTCTATGTCCTTTTTTATGCTTACTATCTCTCTATTTAAGTTCTCACTGAGATCATCTATTCTTACTCTAGGTTCATTGAGCATACTTATAGCCAGTATCTTGAGCTCTCTATCTGGTAAGTTGCTTATCTCCATTTCATATTATCCTTTTCTGGAGTTTTCTCCTGTTCTTTTATTCAGGACATGTTTCTTCATCTTCTCATTTGGGTTGCCTCTCTTTGTTCGTTTCTATGTACTACGTAGATCTGCTACGTCTCCCAATCTTAACTGGGTGGCCTTATATAGTAGGTCTCCTGTGTGCCTGGTGGTGCAGTCTCCCTGATCAGCTGCACTAGGTGCTCCAGGAGTGACCCTTGTGTGGTTGTGTGTGTCCTCCTGTTGTATTTGAGCCTTGATTTTTGTTAGTACGTAGTGAGTAGGTTTGATTCTCATGCTTACTGGCTATGAGGATAGGCCAAACCCACAATGTATGAGCTGCTGTGTGGCAGCTGACTCCATGGAGTGGATTTTGCTCCAGCAGGTTTTTGTGCCTGTTGAGACCACTCTTGGAGTATGTCACTTATGGGGCTAATCAGGTTGTGCTCTGTTAAGGTAATGCCAGTCTCCATGTGTATTTGTTTGGAACCACTTGGGAGGGTCTCACATGCAGGCCAAGGTCAACTGCTGTCTGTGACCAGCCAAGGCTATCTTGTAGGAGCTACAAAGTTCTCCATGTATGGTTGCTTCCTGAGTCAGACCTCGAGGTATGTGGGAGAGGCCATGCATCAAATTGAGGCACACTGCCACCAGTACCAGGCCTGTGGCATCTCATCAAAAGGCCCAGGGCACCTCCTGGCCTGAGGCTGCTTGTCAGATGACCATAAGGCTCAGCAGCTGAATTAGCCCTGGGGGTACCAGAGTTGGATATGTCGGGATATAAGGGAGTTTCCAAGTTGAGGCAAGTGGTGTTCACCATATTGGTGCAGATTCAGATTTGTTACCAGTGCTGAGCCTATGGCCACTTACAAAAGTCTCAGCTCACACCAAGGCCAGCTGCCGCCTGCCTCAGGCTCTCAGACCCCTGAGATTTGTTCAAGAAATATGCAGCTAAGGCTGGAGTTGGTTGCTCATCACCAACAATGTCTCCCAAGTTACGTGAGCAGAGGCCTGTTGATTGCTGCAGAAGGAATCTCATGCTGAGGATGGAGGGTAGGGCTGGTTTCTCAGTAACCACCCAAAACTGCCACCAGGCAATTTTTTAGTTGAGACAGGCAGGGTCTCAGAGTCACTGGGGTGGAGCAATTAGATCTCACCAGGCTAATGCAGATTCAGTTTTGGCAGTGTCGGGGAGGGTTCAACAGAAGCAAGATGGTGTTCACCTGCTGGCTGCAATGGAGGAGGGCTCAACAAAGGGACAATGGTGGATGTCTTTCCAGCCCTCTACCTGAAGCCATAAAACTCAGTCTTTCCCTGATGTCTCTGGTACCTCCTGAGATGCTGTCCCTCCGCCAGAACATAGGTTGAGTGCTTGTGAGTATGTGAGTCTGTACACAGGCTCATTAAGGAGACATCTGGATTTCCAGCTGCCTTCTGTATTATCTGGATGGCTGGAATCCCCACTGATTTTCAAAGCCAGATTTTGTGGGGACTCCTCTTCCCAGAACTGGAACCCTGAGCTGGGGAGTCCCAGTGTGGGGCTGAGGCCCCTTGCTCCTTTGGAGGGAGAAGGCTTTGCAGCCAATGTATCCCTCCCAATGCTCAACCACCATATATGCATGTGGGGCCAGCCCATTTCACATCTCCATCCCTCCTACCAGTCTTGATGTGATCTCTTTATATCCCCAGTTACAGGAGTTCTGTTCAGCTTGTTTTCTTATTGTTCTCTGGGTTGACTGGTTCATAATTTAGTTGTAGTTTTAATGTGATCATGGGAGGGGGCGTGCACAGAGTTTACCTACACTGCCATCTTGACTGGTTGGCTGTTTTCTTTGTTGTTGTTTTGTTGATTGTTTCTTCATTGTGCTAAAGCTTTTTAGTTTGATATAGACCCATTAGTTTAATTGTTTTTGTTTCCCTTGCCTGAAGGTACATATCCAAAAATATTGCTAAGATTGATCTCAAAGGTATTACTGTCTGTTCAATTCTAGGAGGCTTTTGGTTTCAGGTTATATGTTTAAATCTTTAATCCATTTTTGGTTTATTTTTGTATATGTTTTAAGAAAGGGGTCCAAATTTACTTGTTTGCAAGTATCTGTCCAGGGTTCCCAGTACCATTTATTGAAGAGACTGTTCTTTTCCCTTTGTATCTCTGGTCTACTTGGTCATATATTAATTGACCATATAAGTGTGGGTTAATTTCTGGGCTGGTTGTTCTGTTATTACTATTATTATTTTTTTTTTAATCTAGATGTGTGTTTTTGTACCAGGACCATAATGTTTTGATTACTAGTAGTATAGTTTGAAATCAGGGACTGTGATACTTCAGATTTGTTCTTTTATTGCAAGATTGCTTTGGTTGTTCAGTGTCTTTCAAGTGCACATGGAATATTATCCAGAATTATCTATTTTAGGATTATTATTTCTATTTCTGTAAAAAATTCCATTGATATTTTGATAGGGATTGCACTGAATTTGTAGAATGCTTTAGACAGTATAGACATTTTAACAATATTAATTCTTATATTCCATAAGTATGGCATATCTTTCCATTTATTTGTGTCATTATAAATTTCCTTCATCAATGTCTTATACTTATCAGGCTACTGACCTTTTGCATCTCTGGTTAAATTTATTCTAGTTATATTTTATGCAATTGTAAATGCGATCATTTTCTTCATTTCTCTTTCTGATAATGCATTCTTAGTGTATAGAAATACCAATGAGCTATGTATATTAATTTTGTATCTTGCAACTTTACTAAATTTATTTATTAATTCTAATACTTTTTTTGGTTGAGTCTTTAAGGTTTTCTATACATAGGATCATGTCATCTGTGAATAGTGACAAATTTACCTGTTCTTTCCCATTTGGATGAATTTATTTATTTTTCTTTTCTGATTGCTATGTCTAGGACCACTAACAGAATATTGAATAAAAGTGGTGAGAATGGATATTCTTGTCTTGTGCCTGATCTTAGGGGGAAAACCCTTTATCTTTACCCTGTTGAGTCTGATGCTAGCTGTGGGTTTGTCATATGTGGCCTTTATTATGTTGAGATATGTTAACTCTATTCCCATTTCGTTGAAGTTTTTATCATGAATAGATATTGTATTTTGTCAAATGCATTTTCTGTGTCTATTGAGATGACCATTTAATTTTTATCCTTTGTTTTGTTAAGGTGTTGTATTACATTGATTGATTTGTGGATATGAAACCATCTTTGCACTCCTGGAATAAATCTCACTTGATCATGGTGTTTGATCCATTTAATTAATTGTTGAATTCAGTTTGCTAATATTTTGTTGAAATTTTTTGCATCTGTGTTCATCAGGAATATTGGTCTGTAATTTTCTTTATGTAGTATCTTTGTCTAGTTTTGATCAGGGTAATGCCTGCATCATAGAATACATTTGGAAGTGTTTCTCTATCTTAAATTTTTAAAAATAGTTTGAGAATAGGTATTATTTTTAAAAAATATTTGTTAGAATTCATCTGTGAATTTTGAATCTGAGTTTTTTTTATTACTGACTCAATTCCCCTACTAGTAATTTCATAGTTCAGATTTTCTATTATTCATGATTTAGTCTTGAAATAGTGTATGTTTTTGGGAATTTGTCCATTTCTTCTAGGCTGTCCGATTTGTTAGTACATAATTTTTAATGTAATTTCTTAAAATCCTTTGTATTTCAGTGATGTCAATTGTAATTTCTCCTGTTTTTTATTTTATTAATTTGGGTACTCTTTTTTCTTTTCCTGATGGGTATAGCTAAAGGTTTACCAATTTTGTTTGTCTTTTTAAAGGACCATCTCTTAGTTTCATTGATCATTTGTTTTGTAGTCTCTATTTTATTTATTTATTTCTGCATTGATCTTTATTATTTCTTTTTTTCCACTAACCCATTGATTGTTTAGCAATATGTTGTTTAGTCTCCACGTGTTTGATTTTTTCTTGTAATCGATTTCTAGTTTTTACCATCGTGGTTGAAAACTATGCTTAATATGATTTTAATATTCTTAAGTTAATGGAGATATTTTTGTAGCCTAACATGTGGTCTATCTTGGAGGATATTTCATGTGCACTTGAAAAGAATGTGTATTCTCCTATTTTTGGATGAAACATTCTCTATGCATTTGTTAAGTTCTTCTGTTCTAATGTGTTATTTAAGGCCAATGTTTTCTTGTTGATTTTCTTTCTGGATGATTCATTCATTGATGTAAGAGCAGTGTTAAAGTCCCCTGCTATTATTGTACACCCATCTCTCTTTGTATCTGTCGATATTTGTTTTTGTATTTATATGCTCCTACGATGAGTGCATATATGTTTACATGTGTTATATCCTCTTGTCTAATTGACCTCTTTATTATTATATAATGCTTTTCTTTCTTTGTCTCTTGTTACTATCTTTGTTTAAAAATCTATTTTGTCTTATGTAAGTATTGCTACTCCATCTTTCTTTTTTATTTTTTTCTTTCTTTTCCATTTGCATGAAATTTCTTTTTCCATGTATTTTCCATCTGTGTGTGTCCTTTGTTCTGAAGTGAGTCTCTTGTAAGGGTTATATGTATGGATCTTGTTTTTTTTTTTTTTTTTAGCTATTCATCCACTGTATGACTTTTGATTGTAGTGTTTAGTCCATTTATATTTAAAGTAATTACTGATAGGTATGTTCTTATTGCCATTTGATTGAGGTGGTTTTTTTTGTAGTTCTCTTTTCTTTTGCTCTCTTCTCTTATGCAATGATGACTTTTTTAGAGATGTTTAGATTCCTTTCTCTTTAATTTTTTGTGTAGTAATTATAAGTTTTGGTTTATTGTTATATGGTTACATGTAACCATGAGGCTATATATATGTTCTTATATAATAATCTATATTTATAGTTGTTTATTTTTTTAAGTTGATGGTCACTTAAGTTCTAACACATTCTAAAGGCAGTATCGTATTTTAAATCTTCCATGTGTGCTTCTTAATTTGTTATTGTAGATACTCATGATCTTACTACTTTTGTCTTTTAATCATCATACTATCTTTATAATCAGTTGATCTACTACTTTTACTAAATGTTTTACTTTATCAGTGAGATTTTTTTCTTTGCTATATTTTCTTACTTTTACTTCTAGACTTTTCTGTTCTGTTTCAAAATGTCCCTTTGACATTTCCTAGAGTGCCTGTTTAGTGGTGATAAACTGCTTTAGCATTTGCTTGTCTGAGAAACTCTTTATCTATCCTTCAATTTTGAATAATAACCTTGCTGGGGAGTTTATTCTTGGTAGTAGTTTTCCCCTTTCATCACTTTGTATATATTGTGCCATTCTTTTCTGGCCTGCAAAGTTTCTACTGAAAAATCAGCTGCTAGTCTTATAGGGGTGGTTTCCCTTGTATGAAATTAATTATTTTTCTCTTGCTGCTTTTAATATTCTCTATCTTTTGAAGTTTTGATTATAATGTGTCTTGGTGTGGACCTCTTTGGTTTCACCTTGTTTGTGACTTTTCATGCTTCCTGGTCTTGGATGTCTGTTTCTTTCAGCAGGTTCAGAAAGTTTTCAGCTATTATTTCTTCAAATAGGTTTTCTGTCCCTTTCTCTCTGTTCTCTTCCTGGGATCCCTATGATATGAATGGTGATACTCTTGGTGTTGTCTCAGGAATCCCTTAAACTATTCTCATTTTTTAAACTTCTTATTTTCTGTTTTGCTTTTCCAATTGGGTGATTTCCACTATCTTGTCTTCCAGAAGTCTTATTCCTTTTTCTGCATCATCTAATCTGCTCTTGATTCCCTGTAGTGTATTTTCTATTTTAGTTATAGTGTTCTTCAGTTGTAATTGGTTCTTTTTTAAGTATTTTTTTTTTGTCTCTTTGTTGAAGTTCTTACTGAGTTCATCCTTTCTTTTCCTAAGTTTGTTGAGCATCCTCCTAACCAGTACTCTGAAGTATGCATCGGGTAGATTGCTTGTACCCATTTTGTTTAGTGATTTTGCTGAAGTTTTGTCCTGTTCTTTCATTTTGAAGATATTTGTGTCTTCTCATTTTGGCTGTCTCTCTATAATTGTTTCTATGTATTAGGTAGATACAATACACCTCATGGTCTTGAAAGAGGGGCTTTTTGTAGAGATTGTCTTGTGAGGCTCAGTGTTCACCAGAGTCAGGTGATCCAAATGTGTCTCTGTGTGTCCCTGTGTGGATTATGTGTGTCCCCCTGTTGTAGTTGGGCTGTTATTGCAATAGATGCACTAGCAGGTGTGGTTGAACGTTAAGTCAACTAGCTATGAGGACTGGCCATGACTACTGTAGAAATTCTGATATGTGGTGGCTGGCCTCAATAGTGAGAGTTGCTTTGGAGGTGCTCCTGTGCCGGATGAATCTTCCAATTAGTATATTACTTGTGGAGCCACTTAGGTAGAGCTCTCATGCAAGCTGAAGCCAGCTGCCAAGTGTGTTGGGTCTGTAGTCTCTTGGGAGGTACTTTGGTGTAGGCCAAAATCAGTCAACAGTTGTGCCAAGCTTGGGGCCACATGGTAATAGCTATGATGTGAGCCAAGGCCAGTCACCACTTGTGCCAGGCTTGGGGCTACTTGGGAAATGTTGCAATATGAGTTGAAACTAGTTGTCATTTGTACTGGGTCTGTAGCTGCTTGGAATAGGTTATGAGTTGAGCCAAGTTTGGCTGCCATGTGTAGCGGGTCTGGAGCTTCTTGAAAAGGCTCTGGCTGGAGTAATGCAATGGTGTTAACCAGATTAATGAAGAGTGACAGATTTGGTGCCTATCTGCTCCAGGCCAGTCAGGTAGAAGAAGAACACAAAATAAACAAAAACAAACAAACAAACAAATAAACAAACAAAAACAATGGTGCCCACTACTGCTTCCATCCTCAGACAGAATTCCCACTGATCCCTGCCTCTCTCTCACACACCCTGAAGTTAGTCTATTTAATTTCTCCTCATATGACCAAGATGTTTTTTTCAAATTGCTGTCTCTGCACTGGAGCTTACAGTGAGTGAATTTGTTTTTGGGTTCTTTAAGAGCAGCATCTGAGTCTCCTTCAGGCCTTTGTCTCTGTTAGATGTAATCTCTGAAGATTCTCAAAGCCAAATATTATAGTGACTCCTCTTCTACCACAGGTTTCTTGAGATGGGAAGCTTGGTATGGGAGAGAACCACTGTGGCTGTGATTTCCCTTCTGTTTGTGAATTGCCACTCTTTGTGTATGGGATCTGACTAGACCACATCTCTGCCCCTTCTACCCATCTCAACATGGCTTCTTCTTTATGTCCTTAGTTATAGGAATTCTGTTCAGCTAGTCTTCAGGTGATTGTCAGCAATATTTTCCTCTATAATTAGTTGTAATTTTGCTGTGTTCATGGGAGGAGGTGAGCTCAAGCTCTACTTATCCTACCATCTTGACTACACCTCAGCAAAAATGGTTTCTATGGAAGAGGCACATAAATATTTTAGGCTTTATGAGGTTCTGTGTCAAATTCTTACTTTCATACCCTTTAAGCATATAAAAAATTCTTAGATTATGGAGTAAAAAAAAATAACAACTGCATTGGCTATAATTTGCTGAGTCCAAAATTCAACCCTCTGTCCGATGCTTGAGTTTCTACTACTGGATCCCAACTTATTGAACCCCAGTTTCTAGTGGTGGGAAACTTACTATCGCCCTCCTTTTCTCTAAAGTAGACCATTCTATCACTAATAAAATTTCTGGCAGTTGTTATTTCTTAATAAGGAACAACTTTGTGTCACACTGAAGTTTACTTTCATTGCCTCTAGAAGGAATCTATAGAAATATGTCTTACCCAAATAATTCAATATCAGCTGAATGTGCATTGGATTAGCAGATTTCCTGAAGGTGGGGCACAGGGTTTATTATTTATGGTAGTAAGGAAGGGCTGACCAGAGTAAGAGAATTTTTAGAAAGAGCAGGCCTGGACAGGAGAGCAAAGGTGAATGCCTGGGATAGTAGGTAGGGGTGGGGTTAAAGGAGGGTGAGTTAGTTAAGTGTGTTCATGTAGCATACTCTTGATATAGACTCATTCTCACCTCCCATCTCTGAGTCTCTGTCAGCCTCCTTCCTGGATTTTTGGTTGAGCTTGAGAGGACAATTTTAAAAATATTCCAGGAAGAAAAATTAAGTTCCAGAGACTCCAACAGCATGCCTGGGACTGAGAAGCTGCATATTTGGGATGATTGAGACTCATATTTCCGATAGTATCTTGGGAAGAATCACACCCAAGAGTCTTGGACTTCCTCACAGACTGATTCATTTCCCTCACCTACCTTCCACAAGATGTTGGATTTGCCTGCCACACCACCAAAATTCTGCAGCTTAAGGTTTGGGAAACTAGGTAACTTGCACCAGAGTGACATAACTCCAACACAAGGAAGCTTGGTCAGTCCTTGTTAGAACTAGGCAAGAATGGATGATCTCAGCTTGTTCCACAGACTTTCCAATACTTGGAAAGTATGGATAGTTACATGCATGTTTACGCAATGTAAAACCCACTGGCTTAGAAGTTAGGAGAACTTGGTTCTAGTACTGGAAACTTAACAAGTTCCTTCTCCTTTTTAAGCCTTGTTATCTTCATCTATAACGTGGGGCTGATAGAACTTACCTCAGAGATTTATTGGGAAGGTTTACTGAGTTGGTCTATGTAAAATACTTAGAACAAAGCCTGACACAGAATAAGTATCCAACAAATGGTAGCTATTATGGTTATCAGCTTTATCTGTCATGAGAATCATCTTTGAATCATATCATTCTCTCATACTCCACTTAGAATCCATAATAAAATCATGTAGGTTCTACCTTCAAAATGTATTCAGAACCTGATCACTTTTCATTCTCTCCACTGTTGGCAACCTGATCAGAGCCCCCATCATCTCTCACCTGGAACACTGCAGGAGCCTCTGATTTTTACCCCTTATAATCCATATTCCTAATAGAATCCAGAGGGAAACTTTGAAAAAACATAGATGGTCACATCATTCTTTTGGTTAAATCCTCACGGTGTCTTCCTATGATATTCAGAAAAAATCCAAAATCCTCACTGTGGTCTACAAAACTCTGCGAGAGCTATCTCCATTCTAATCTCTTTTTTATACAATTCTTAATTTGTAGTTAGTAATACTAACTTCTTGCTGTTTCTTGAACATGCCAAATTTACCCCTATCTCAAGGCTTTTTGCAATTATTATTCCCCCTATCTGAAACATTTTTCTTTCAAATATCTGCATGGCTCCTTCCTTTATGTCTCTGTTCAAATGACACTCATCCTGACCAATCTTTTAGATGAAACACATCCTTTTTACTCTATGTCTTCTTACTCTGATACTTTCTCCATAGCACTTATCTTCTAGTATGCTATATAATGTTCTTACTTATCTTGTTTATTTTCTGTCTCCCCTACAAGAATATCATCTCCATGAGGGCAGAGATCTTTGTCCTTTTTTTTTTTTTTTCATTACTATATCCTCTCTGTACATAGTCCACTTCCTGGTACATAGCAGATGCTAAAAAAATATTCGTTGAATGAACATATGAGGAAAACAAGTTCTTTTCTACCTAATCTATGGGCTGATGTGGCACTAAAATATATTATTCTCTTGAAATTACTTTGAAAGATGTATAGTTCAACTTTTAAGCCTTTTCTGAGACTATTTTACTTTCCTAAATGTCTTTCATTACAAATCTGTCCTAAAATTTCAAATCAAGATTTATGGTTAATTTTAACTTCCCTGTTGAGGATGCCTGTATCTCTAATTCGACTGTGAGATGGGTCCCTAGAAAGAATAAAGCATAATTTATCCAGTTGTGTATATGTGGCTATTCCCACCACCAGCGAGAGTATTGTGTCTAGTGTAGCAGGCACACAAAAAGTTACTATTTTTAATTATATATTTATTATTTATTTGATATTTATTTGATACTTATAAATTTATTATTTACTAATACAAGATAATTATTATTTGTGTGCATCAACAAAATGTTTTCTATACAACAAACCAGTAGGAAAAAGTATATAAAGCAGTAAATAAACCAGTAGGGAAAAAAAGACATTTATGATAATTTAAGTATTAAGGGAATGAACATTTGAAAATTTTAGTGTAGTGGAAACTGAAAGAAGGTAGCAGCTCTGTCACTATCCAGTTGTGTGGCCTTGGGCAAATATTGGTACTTCTTCAGTCCACAACTTCCTCTTTTTTAAAAGGAAATTTAGAGAAGCCCTTTATATTTCTGAAACCTCTGAGAAGTCATTTGTGATTTCAAAAGCCGTATCTCCTTCTCTCACTCAAGGCACTATTAGCCTGTCTCCCATATGAGCTTTCTCTGGGATCTTCTTAGCATCGAAACAAATCTCCCTTAAAATACCAACCAACCTCCCTACCATAGCTAAGCCTACCTCAAATGCTTCACCTGGAATTAAGTATTTACAATGTATTGTCAATGAGAGCTGGGTTTTATGAGACTAAAAAACCTGAAAGGAAGCCCTGGCAATAAATATGATCTATTGGAACATGAAAGGCTAGGACACAAGGAAGAAACTGGTGGCAGCTTCTATTTGATGGCTAATAGGTCAGATACAAGTCAGGATCAATGGGGTACAGTGGTCTTAGGTGAGCAGGGGCTGATAATGCAATGAGGCTGACTCCTCAGTCATGCTTTACACCCAGAGAAGTGGCTGAGCAGGCCTACAGATGAGGAAAAAAACCGCCTCCAAAAACCAATGTCTGCCTAAAATCCCCTGATCGAAACTCATCTGTACTGTTGGAATTCCAGACAATTAGGAGAAAAGAGAAATACTCAGAAGGCAAGTACATGAATCTACAATACCTAGGATGGGATAACCCCACACTCCAATTATGCTAAGAAAATATAAACTAAATATCACTAACATCACTACACTTTATCTAAGTGTAAATCACTAGGCACTCCAATTTTTGTTCTCTGTCCTTACATACTAATAGAATATTCACGTTTTAGTTGGGGCATATGGCCCCTGGAAAAATAAAAAAATCACTACATCCAAGCCTCTCTTGCAGCTAAGTGTGGCCATGTGACTAAGTTTTGGTCAAAGGAATTTAAATATAAGTGGTATACAGAGCTTTGGGAAATATTCTTAAAGAGAGAATGCATGAACTTTCAGTCAAAATGGTGAAGGTAACTGTTGTGCTCATCTCCTACAAGTTCCCTTCAAAATTATAACAAAACTACAGAACAACCATCATTTAGAAACACCTGAAGTCTAGCAGGTGTTATTGAACAGAAATTCAATAACTAAGGATCAACAGAAGAAGCCATGTCAAGACTGGTAGGAGGAGTGGAGGTGCAGATGGGATGATCCCACACCCATGCGTGGTGGTTAAAAATTGGGATGGATATCTCAGCTGCAGAGGTCCTGTCTGAGGAAAAAGAGGTCCCAGACCCACACCAGGCTTCCCAGCCCAGGGTTCCAGTGCCAGTAAGATAAGTCTCCACAACTTCTGGCTGTGAAACCAGTGGAGATTGTGGCTAAGTGAGACAAAAGGTTGCTGAAGTCCCAGGAGTTCCTCTTAAAGGGCTCATGCATGGACTTACTGGCAGACTGACTTGTTCTAAGCTCCAACACTGAGACAAGACTGCAAAAGGCTCCAGAGCCATACGAGGAGAAAGGAAATTGTTTGGTTTAGGGCAAGGGATGGAGGGACATCTTTCTTCTAGACAGAAGTGCTAACGAAAACCACTGTTCCTCTGTGGAGCCCTTCAACCATCCGGCCTGCATGCACTATAGGCACCATATATGAGTCTCCATGAACCTAGCTAATAAAGTTAACACTGCCCTAGTGATTCCCTGCGACAGTGTCCCACACACCTTTAGGGCACAACCACACCACTTCCAGTGGCTTTTGCATACAAACGACCTGTCCTGGCTCATGCTGTGTACTTTCCTAAAATCTCTCAAAGATTGAAAACCCCAAACAAACAACATCTGGCCTCGGAGTGCCCTGCTCCTTTTGCTAAGCAGCCCCAAAGCCAGGCACTAGTAACAGCAATCCTCAATTTGAAGCTTAGCTTCTCTCAGGCACCTTCAAGCCCAGCACGAGTGAAAATTATCTTTTGATCACTTTGTAGCTTATACCAAGTGTCCCCCAGGCAGAGCACAGGTGGTGGCTGACCATGGTTTGCACCAGAGCCCGTCCCCAGGAGTCCCCAGAAGCAACACCCCTGGTGGCTAGCTTCAGACCACACCCTACCAGCTCCACAAATGACACACCCAAAGGCCAGATTGAGTAGGCAGCAGATCCCTGCTAAGAAGAATACTGCTCTGTAGGGCCAGCCCCTGTAGAACAGCTCTTCCACTGTAGTCATGACCAGTCTTCACAACCAATCAGGCAACAGCAATCAAGACTTGACTACAACAGAAGGGTACACACAGCCCACACATGGGACACTCTTGGAGCACCAGAGTCAGGTGACTCTATATAAAGTCACTCTACCAAGATTGGGAGATGTAGCAGCTGTACCTCTTACATAGAAAAAACATAGGGAGGCAATCAAAATGAGAAGACAAAAAACATGCCCCAAATGAAAGAACAGAACAAAGTACCAGAAAAAGAACTAAACAAAATGGAGACAAGTAATCTATTAGATGCATATTTTAAAACACTGGTTATAAGGATGCTCAATGAGCTCAGTGAGAACTTCAACAAAGAGATAAGAAACATAAAAATGGGGATTAAAAACACATGAAAAAGAACCAGTGAGAATGTAAGAATACAAAAACTGAAATGAAGACCAAATTAGAAAAATCAACAGTGGATTAGATGAAGTAGAGGATCAAATCGGCAATTTGGAAGATAAGGTAGCGGAAAACACCCAATCAGAAGAGCAACAAGAAAAAAGAATCCAAAAAAATTAGGATAGTTTAAGGGGCCTCTGGTACAATATCAAGTGTACCAACATTCACATGATAGGGATACCAGAAAGAGAAGAGAAAGAGCAAGTAATTGAAATCCTATTTGAAGAAATAATGATGAAAAACTTCACTAATTTGGTGAAAGAAATAGACATACAATCCCAGGAAGCACAGAGAGCCTCAAACAAGATGAACCAAAGAGGCCCACACCAAGACACATCATACTTAAAATTTGAAAGGTTAAAGACAAAAAATGAATCTTAAAAGCAGCAAAAGACATTAGTTACCTATACCAGAGTTCTCATAAGACTGTCAGCTGATTATTTAACAGAAATTTTCCAGGCCAGAAGGGATTGGTTCCAAATATTCAAAGTGATGAAAAGAAAAGACCTACAATCAAGATTCCTCTACCCAGCAAAGCTATCATTTAGAATTGAAGGGCAGAAAATGAGCTTCCCAGACAGTAAAAGCTAAAGGAGTTTAGCACCACACACACACACACACACACACACACACACAACAGTATTACAAAAAATGATAAATAGACTTTGATAAGAAGAAGAAAAAATCAAACATATGAATAATAAAAAGGCAATAACTATACACCTATCAATAATTACTTTAAATACAAATGGATTAAATACTCCAATCAAAAGACACACTGTGAATGAATGTATAAGAAAGTAAGATCATTACATATGCTGTCTTCAAGAGATTCACTTCAGGTCAAATGACATTCACATATTGAAAGTAAAGGGATAGAAAGAGATATTTCATGAAAACGGAAATGAAAAAGAAAAAAAACTGAAGTAGCAAAACTTATACCAGACAAAATGACTTTAAAACAAAGGCTCATGGACATGGATTATAGACTTGTGGTTACCAGAGTAGTGGTTACTAGTTAGGTGGAGCGGGGAGGTAGACGGGGTAAAGGGGGTCAAATATAGGGGGTAGGGGAAGGGTGTCATTTGCGACAATATGGATGGACCTCGAGATAATCATGCTAAGCGAAATAAGCCATACAGAAAAAGTTGAAAATCACCTGATATCACTTATAAGTGGGATATAAACCTAAAAGCAACAAATGAACAGGACAAACAA
>NW_006431075.1:546298-547866 GCF_000325575.1 Pteropus alecto
AATTGCTATGTTGTACTCCTGAAACTAATATAATATTGTATGTCAACTATAATTGGAAAAAAAAAAGTTAAAAAAATAAAATTAAGCCTTCTGAGGATCATAAATTAGTCATCAGATATGAGAGAGAGAGAGAGAGAGAGAGAGAGAAAGTCACGGTAGAGAGAGAGAGAATGCCTCCCTTTACCTTTCTAGTGTCTAATTAGCTGGAATGCAGACATGATGTGTTGAGTTTGAAGAGCCAATTTGCACCACATGAGGGAAGCCATTAGTTTATGAAGAAAAATCTACAATACAGAAGGAGTCTAAGTTTCTAATGATTTCATGGGACTGGCATATTAGCTCCAGATATCCACTCTTTGGCCCTTTTCCAGAAAATAATTAAACTTTATTATTAAAAGCCACTGTTAACTTGGGTTTCTATTGCATATATTACAACCTAACCTTTACTGATACACTGGGGCATTGGCTACTTAAAGAATGAGGGAGGTGGGAGTGAGCAGGAAAAAATGGCATAGATGATAGAGGCTTTATTCAACCCTCTTCTGACCAAATCAAAGTTGTGACAGCAAACATCAAACAAAATTGCTTGGAATCTAGATGAACAGAAGCACTAAAACTAGGAAGAGAAATAATTAATCAACCTAAAATGGTAGAAGGTAAGAGGGGTCAAAGACACGAGACTGCCTGATACTGAGCAGCTGAGTGGGACAGAGGCTACTCGGGACAGAGGCTATGCAGCCAGCAGCTGCAGATGCCTCTGAATTAGGCCATGTCTGCGAATGAACTTTCACGGTGATAAATCTGCTCACTTTGAGCACCAGCCAAGGTCGGCTGCACTGAGGACACCAGGGACTTAGAGGGGAACACTGAGCTGTTAGAGTGAGGGCTGGAGGCGAGGCTCTCTCCAAGGTAGAAGTGTCAGCAGTATCCATTGTTCCTCTGTTGAGCCCTCCTTTGCTCTCAGTGTGCAAAGGCAGCGCCGCTACAATGAAAACATCCTCAAACTAAATAACAGAGGTCATTCTGCCCAGAAGATTTCCTGAAACTCTGCCTCCCCCAACGTGTGGCCCTACCCAAGCCACATCCAGTTTTGTACTCTGCAAGTCTGGTGTTCCTTGCTGAGCCAACTCGAAGACTCACACTGGTGGCAGCTGACCTTGATTTCTGGTGTGGTCTCTTGAGTCAACTGTAAGCACAGCATCTGTGGATTGCTTGCTGAATCTTAACAGGTGGCCCCAGAGGGGCACAGGCTGGAGCTAAAATTGGCTTGCAGCTGAATATCTCTGAGTACTGTGCCCCTGCACACTTAATACACAAAGCCATGCTAATAATACCGGGAGACTTAGGAGCTTTGCTTAGAAACAGGCACAGAAAAGCAGCCAAAATGGGAAGACAAAGAAGGAGAACCCATTTGAGAGAACAGAACAGAGATCCAGGAAGAATTGAATCAAGCAATCTAACAGATGCAGAGTTCAAAACACTAGTTATAAAGATGCTCAGTGAACTTAGGGAAGAGTAGATAAACTCAGAGAGAACTTTAGCAAAGAGATTAAAAAAAACATAAAAAA
>NW_006431075.1:548335-549327 GCF_000325575.1 Pteropus alecto
AAAGGCCCTACAACCAAGATGACTTTACCCAGCAAAGCTATCATTTAGAATCGAAGGACAGATAAAAAGCTTCACAGATGAAAAAAAAAAGCTAAAAGACTTTATCGCCACCACACCAGTATAACAGGAAATGTTACAGAGACTTCTTTAAGAAGAAAAAAAGAAGGCATCAAAAACATGAATAAAAAATAGTAATAACTACATTCTTATCAATGAGTACCTCAAGTGGAAAAGAATTAAGTGCTCCAATCAAAAGATAGAGTAGCTGAATGAATACAAAAACAAGACCCCTACATATGCAGCCTACAAGAGATTCACTTCATATTAAAAGACACAAACAGACTGAAAGGAAGGCGATGGAAAAAGATATGGCCTTGATGGTCCTAGAGAGTGTTGTGCTGAATGAAGTAAGTCAGATAGAGAAAGACAAATATCGCATGATTTCACATGCATGTGAAATCTAAAGAACAAAATAAATCACAACAATAACAAAATGGAAATATACTCATATATCAGAGAATATTTTGAGGGCTACTAAATGGGAGGGGTGTTGGGGTGATGGTAAAAAAGGGCAAAGGGATGAAGAAGTACAAATGGATAGTTACAAAATAGATATGGATATATAGTGTAGCATAAGGAAAATAGTTAATAATGTTGTAATAAATATGTAACGGGAAGAAGAGTACTAGTTTTAGTGGGGTGATCACTTTGTAAGTTATATAGATCTCTAATCACTATGCTGTACAACTGAAACATATATTATTGTATGTCAACTATAATTGAAAAAAACTCATTGAATTGTTCAATGTGAGTATGAGCAATTAATTGTCTATTATGTTTTGATAAAGCTGGAAAAAGAATGAGGATATTGTACTCTGCCTTCAGTTCAATTAAATTCAATACACATTTATTGCACACCTATGCCTCTATCTGCCACAGGTTTTGACCACTCCTACTTTTTTGAAACTCTGCCCTCTCTTATGATAGTTCTG
>NW_006431075.1:549401-552457 GCF_000325575.1 Pteropus alecto
TTCTTGTCACTCCTCACACAACATGCATTACCTTATTATCTTCATCTATTCATATAGTTTTAATTCTCATCTAGTTTCTGTGAATGATTCTCCTATCTCCATCTCTACCCTGCTTTCTCTTCCACATCCCCATATCTATTGTTCTTATAATGTAAAATTCTTGCTGGATTTTTAAACTGAACTTATCCTCTTTCTGCTCAAATTGCCATATTCTAGTAATTGACAAAAATGAAGAACACAAAGAGAAAGAGGAACCCATTTCCAGTTCTCTAGATATTTTGGAAAACATAAAACTGTTCCTTTGGCCACATATATGTGAATCTACAAGAAATGCGATGCTGTAGATATCAAGGAAATAGGCGCCATTTAAAAATAGTTCCAAAAAGTGTAACGATGACAAAGCAGAGTCTACAGTCTCCCATACTATACTATTGGCATTATTGTAAACAAATAAGTTAAGAGCAAGAACTTTGCTAAGAGAATTAATGCACATTTTGGTATATTAATGACTTTAAGAGTCAAATTAGTTTCCTGAATGTGTGAAAGAATTAGTGATAAAAAGAAGGGAGACAAAGACAAAGACACTTGGATTCAGCTGAAAAGCTAGACTGCTCCACCCAGAGAAGTACAGTTTGTGGAAACCAATAGCAAGAAACATGACCTTCTGGAAGCTATTCTCTATTGTAAAAGAAATAAAGAATTTGGAGTGTGATCAAAAACTCAACTTTTTGAGTTCCTTGCCATGGTCCTTTAATTAGAGAAAGACGAAGAGCCTTGATATTATTACCTGCAGGTTATGTCAAATGTTCCACCGGCCTGGATCACCACTTGATCTCCAAGAATGCTTAGTTCTGGTTTTATCAGGATCTCTTTTTTGGCAAGACCTGAACCAAGATAAAATTTATTGCTTTTAGAATTTTTAAATTAGTCATCATATATATCTAAATATCATTCCACATGTATAAATTAATGTGTATGTGAAGCCAATTACTGCATCTTCTGTAATAAAACATTTAGAAATAGCCAAAATGTCTATAGATAAGGGACTGTTTAAATTATGGTGCATACATATGATGGCATACACAACAGTAAAACAAGAAAAAAAGGCTCTTTATATAATGATATAGAGTAGTCTCCAAAATAAATCAAATTAAAAGCAAAACACAAAACAGTATGTACAGTATATAAGAATTTATATAAAAGAAGAAAATATATTTATTTATGTATGCATGGAACCAAAGGACACAAAAAATTAGGTGTAGGTGATTGCATCTATGGAGGGAAACCGGAAGGGTAGAGAATAATGGATATAATGGGGACTTTTTATTGTATATACATGTGATAGGTTGAATTATGTTTAAAATTACTTCTCAGTATTACCCAACAGAGTGCAAAAAGTCTATTTTCCCACACCATTGATGTTAGGTTTGGTCATGTGATTTGATTTTAGTAAATGGAATTTGGGTTGAAATTACAGTGCACCGGTTTCAGCCTGAGGTTTTAATCGACATTTCTTATTCTTGTTCAATTTTTTTCCTCTTCTGCAATCACTGTAACAAAACTGGACCTAGGTAGGCTGCTGGTATGAGGAAAAGGAAAGACAACTGGAGCAGACCTAGACCCCATAGGCTCAAACCAAACACAGCAGAACCAGCCTAGATCAGCAGAACACCAGATGAACCACAGTTACATGAGCAAGAAGGAAATATTTAATACAGTATGGTACTGACATTGTTTAAAACATAACTTATTTAGATGTAATTTAAGTAAAAAATAGCATGAATTTAAATTTTACAGTTTTATCAGTGTTAACATATGTATACACTCATGAAACTATCACTTCAATGAAAATAATCAATATATTCATCACACCTAAATATTCCTAATGTCCCTTTGTAATCCATCTGTCTCTCCACCCCTGCCCTCAGGCAGCCAATGATCTGCTTTCATTCACTATAGATCAGTCTGGATTTTCTCCAATTTTAAATAAATTGAATTATATTATTATACTCTTTCATGCCTTGCTTTGTTCACTCAGAATAATGGTTTTGAAACACATTCCTGTCATAGTATATATTAATAGTTCATTCTTTTATATTTCTAAGCAGTATTCTATTGTTTGGATATATCACATTTTGTTTAGCTATTCATCTTTTCATGGACATTTGGGTTGTTTCCAGTTTGGGACTATCATAAATAGCGCTGCTACCAACATTCATGTAAGTCTTTGTGTGGACATACATTGTCTTTTATCTTAAATATATGGAATGACTGGGCTATGTAATAGGCATATGTTTAACATTTTAAGAATCTGACAAACTGTTTTCTAAAGTTTTTGAACCATTTCACATTCTCACTAGCAAGAGAATGGTTATTTTGGCCCTATGCAAATTAAACTGTTGCTCTTATTAAAAACAGAATTTGGAGGGAGAGGAATCATACAGTCCTCAAATAGCACCCATGTTCTCTCTATCTTTCTCTGTACTTTTTGTGTATACCCCAAACTCTCTCAACTTGACATTCACATTGAATTTGGAAATATTTTTTTTTAGACAAGACAACTTCCAGCCCTTTTTCTCTCTGCTTCTCTTAACCAAAAAGGCATCAGTCTAGAAAAGCTGAGCAAGCTCAAGATGAATGGAGAAACAGCAAGAGACCAGCAGAAGGGGATGTGCTAAGTGAATGGGGTTTGGAGATCATCATCCCTAACATTAGATAGACATGCACATTTCTTCTTTTTTTTTTCCTTTTTGTCTGTACTTGGTACATGGAGTGGCTCAGGAGAGTGATTATAATTTAGCAGAAAATGAACCTGACCAGAGCCAGATATTTTAGTTTTGAATTTAGTTTGTTCCAGGTGTTTTCTCTAACTTGTGTGGCTCTTAGACAAGGAAACTTCTGGGTCTTGGTCTTTCTCATAAGCAAAACGGAGCTAATAACATATCCTTCATGAAGATGCTAGTAGTAATTTATGAGCATGTGTATATAATGTGCTTGGGATAATTAAAAGCACTAAGTCTAATGTAAGAGAGACTCCTTAACCTTTTCCTAGCAGG
>NW_006431075.1:552477-555462 GCF_000325575.1 Pteropus alecto
ATGAGGGAACAAAGAAGACACAAACCAAGTTCTTTCCTACACTGCATACGGCCACCTCCCCCAAAAGTCATTTTCATCTGGAGCTGACACCCAGGCATGTTCCTTTCAAAGCTCTGCCAAATCACATCCCTAACCCTAAAACTGCTGGTGATGAAGCAAACTCACTTTTAACCCTTTATGCCAACAAGAGTAAAAGACAGACCTGGGTTGTCAATACTTCATCAGCAGAATAGTGCTCCTTCTGAGGGAGCTACTTGGATCAAAATTGTTTCTCTTGTTAATCACAGGGCAAGGTCAGGCATATTCTTTCCTTTCCTTGCATAAGGGCTGGAAAGGCTTTCTGCAGTTGCCAATTGCTGACAAAGGGGAAATATATGAAGGAAGTTAAGGAGTGGAGAGGAGCACTTAACAATGGCACTCCAGAGACCCACAGAAGTACTCTCCTTCTGATTCTCCTTCCCGCTCTGTGGGCTGTCTCTGTTTCTTTAAGTCTTCTGCTTTCCCTTCACTGTACTCTAAAAAACCCCGTGTCATCTATGATCTACACATTTTTGCAATTTATGAAGCATGTAGATTACTAGAAGTGTCTCTTCCATTTTCTTAAAACTATGCTTCTAAGAGATAGTATAAACTAAAACTAACTGTGCATGTGTTCCCACCTGTGACTTTCTTAAGTTAATAACACCCCTTCAGAGAAAACAATCAGCACTGCAAATGCCACCAAGCAAAGCACAAAGTAGGCTGAAGGAGGTAGCTCAACAGCAGTGAGCCTAGGGCATACAATTCACCGTGGTTCCATCTGACAGAACCTGTGGCAGCTTTTCTGCAGATGAGTTGTAGGTGAGAACTTTCCAGGGATCAGTAAGACTCAGTTGTGGCCATTTCCAGAGGAAGTCTGCCATTTTCTTTATCTGCCAGTCCAGTCCAGATAGTTAGAAGATTAAAAAAAAATGTGTGGAAAAAGTGGCCTACAGGGGCCTGTCTGCTTCTTCAAATCTCTCTTTGCTAATTCTAGCTACAGATCCTGTTCCAAGTTCCCTTCAGAGAAAAAAAAATCAATCACCCATATAGTACTGACAGTCAAAAAACCCTCTCTGATTATAAAGGGACAAGCATGATATTGAGGCAAGAGTACCAGGCTTTGTGTTACCTGCAATGTATGATCATGGGCTGGCTGAAGAAAAGAATAATATGTCAGGCATGGGTAGAGATAAATAATCGTCCAGGTCCTGCCAGACTATGAGTGGCAGGAAAGCAGACTGCTTATGAGTATGAGGTTTGGAGCTGACTCCCTAGATTTGAGTTCTGACTCTCCCACTTATTAGTTCTGTGATCGTGGACAAATTACTTAACCAATCTTGGCCTCAGTTTTCTTATGTGAAAAATGGAGGTGATAATAATAGCACTGACCTGATAGGGCTTTTACATGGATTAAGTGGGTTAACATGTATAAAGTGCTTAGAAAAAGGTCAGATACATAACAATACTCAATCTACATTAACCTTTATATGCCAAGAGGCCTGCCTTCTAGGCAAGACCCTGCTCCTGACTGGCTGTGTGATCTTGGACATGTCATGTCTCTTGTCCTTTGGGTCATAGTTTCCTTATCCATAAAAGGAGGGGATCTAGACCAGCTAGACTTTGTGATTTCTAAAAAGTCTTTCTCACTCTGACATCCCATGGTGTTAAAAGCTTATGAAATGGAGAATTTGAATGTACGCATCCTCACTGGATTCCTCATGAGAGTCATGCTTTAGAAAAAGCCTGCTTCCCAGAGAAGCTGGAACTATGGAACAAGAACAGTTGCCCTGGGGATTTGAAGAGCTCAATGTCATTCCTCCAGGGGTCTGTCCTTTTACTATAGCAGCTCGTTATTTAGCCCCATTGTCTTCATTGACAAGGAGCACGTGGTTTTCCAGAGTAGTTTCCAGAGGAAGATGGAACATGAAATACAGACAGCCTTATCAGGACTCTGAATCCTGGCTGGATCAGCCTGATCAATGGATGTGGCAAGTAGAAGACAGAAAAAGGATGATTAAGGAAAAGGGAAGAAACATGGTTTTTATGGTATGATTTACAAGAGAGATTTGAAATTGAAAACAGCCCCAGAGCTGGAAATATTTGCAGTCAACTATAAATCAAGGCAGACCCAAAGAAGATTCATAGGTTGTGCAATGTGATAAATGAAAAAAAAGTAGACCTTTAGGGATCCAGAGCATTGGGAATGCCTATGTTTGCTTTTCTGGTAGATCCCAGCAGGCTTGAGTAAGTGGGTCTTAAGGGTAAAGGTAAGGCAAAGAGGCAGAAGTGGATTGTTCAGTTGAAACTTTATCATTGAGTACTTTTTTTTTTAACTCTGACTGAATTTATAAGTCAAAAGAGAAGGCTCCAGTTTCTCTGGTGAGTGCCAGGAACAAAGCCCTCATAGATACATGCTTAGAAGCTCATAATCAGTCACTTCTCATATAGCAGCCATCTGTAGCAGGGAAAGCTAATTGCCCTGTGATAAAAAAAAAAAAAATCTCTAACACAGTAACAAAGTTCCTAGCTGAGTATATGGCTACCCAGAATAAACACTATACATCCTCGCTTCTCTTAAATCTAGGAGTAGGTATATGACCAAGTTCTGACTAATTGAATGCAAACAAAAATGACAAGTTTAAGTTGTTCCAGGTTATTCCATAAAGGTAGGAGTGTGCTTTCCAATTGTCTATTTTCTCTTTTTCATATAGTTGAAATACATATGTGGTGGTGGACCATGTGGACAAAAATAACACCCTAGAGGTAATGGAGCAGTAAGAGAGAAGGGGCCTGGGTCCCTAGATGAGCTTATAGAGAAGTGCTCTTTATTGCTTGCCTCCAGACTTTTCTGTTACTCTCTTATTTTAAGCCCCAATTATATAGGCTTCTTTGTTAGGAGAAACATGTACCCTACTATACTTTGCTTTGCTAATACACTAATAATATAACTACAGGTCCTATACA
>NW_006431075.1:555565-564508 GCF_000325575.1 Pteropus alecto
ACAACATTATAATTGAATATCTGTATGAATTATAGCATGCTCACAACCAAAATTTAGCTAAAAGTTTCTCAGATGATGCTTCAGAAATCTCCTGATAAATATGGATTTTTTACATTTGTAAAAATCCATTGAAATGTCTACTTAAAATGTGCGCACTTAATTATATGTAAATAATAGCCCAATAAAGTTGGTAAAATTGGTAGATCCCAAAAGACTCCTTTTCTTGGTCTTTCTTTTTGGTTCTTTTATTGGTCATTCTAACATAAAATCCAAGGCCAATCTTGTCAGCAACACTTCTCAACACTGCCCTTTCCCTTTGCTTTTCTGAGAGTCTCATCAGGAAAAGTAGGCAGTGTTCCCCACCCCAACACAATTAAGAATTTCAGTAACTTTTTATCACCTCTGGAAGATCTCTAAGCTTGGAAAAGAATTTTACATTTTTCTCCTTCTTTATGAAAAGCTTAATATGAAGCTTTTCCATTTTCAAATGTAGAAAATCTTCCATCTACTCCTATCTTGTTTTGTATAAATCTCATTTGATGACCTTTTCATCTTTAGTCATGAACTCACTAGGAGAAGTAGGAAGATAACACCTGAATTTTTTCTCTCACTTTTCTCTAACTGTGACAACTGAAAGAATATATTCTGGCTGGAGTAGAAACCAAAACTACAAAACATAAGGTACCCAGAATGCTCAGGAAAATAACCCTCACTCTGGCCTAAATTACCTAGGTGAAGATGACCTGAAATCAGAGGCAAGAACGAAATCATATCCATATCACTTAATTTCATCACAGTGATCATTTCATGTTTGGCCATAGTTAAAGCCATTTATCTTGGAATTGACCAGATAGAAAAACTAGAGACCCAATGAAACAATGGGAATTTTAAATGAATAAGGACACAGAGTTAGGTGAGTTTTGTTTATTTCAAATTAGCCTATGTGTATGGTGTCATTATCCCTCAAATGTATTTACTAGAACATAGCAATAATCATATCCTGCATTTAGACATTTTATAGAAGCTCTTTTGCTTTTGCTATCTTATTTGATTGTCTTAATAATCATATGAGGGAAAGAAAACAGAAATTATAATCATCCCAATTTTACAGACAAAAGAACCAAGCCTAGAGAGGATGAAACGACTTAGGACACACAGTGAGTAAATAAATAGTAGAGCCAAGACTAGAATACAGTTCTACTGGTTGCCCACTTCAGCTTTCTTCCAGTGACTAGATTATGCTCAAATGAATTAAAGAGGAAAGGGGAGGGGAAAAGCTTATAATTACTATACACCTACTATGTGCTAAGTGCTTTACATGTGCAATTATTTTCAGTCTTACAACACCACTAAAAGATAGATATCATCATTTATATTTTATAGACAAAAAAATTGAAGCATCACAGAGGTAATAGAACTTATCCAATGTCACACAGCCATTAATTGGTAGAATCAGGATTCTAATCAAGAATTAATGAGTGACTCAAAAGCCAAAGGTCTTTTCACAATGTAGAGATGCAAGTTTAAGAATTTACTACATTCTGTTTAAAGAATTTAGGACAAGACTAAGATGTAAGAAAAAGTTCCAAGGGTTTGAGCTCAGAGGGTCCTAGAGAGTAGAGGGATGCCTTGAAGGACTTGGATTGAATTTTCAGGGGGAAAAATGTGTTTCTGAGGAGGTGAAATTTAAAATGAATGATTGAAGAACTGACAATGAGCACAAGATGACAGACAATAAATAGCCCAAGCAGTGGATGTTGTTTGGGCAAGAAAGAAGTAAAATTTAAATACCAGAGTATTTACACAAAAGATAGTGACCTAGCAGAAGTGATTCTCAACTAGGGGGCAATTTTATCCCCCAAAGGCCATTGGAAATGTCTGCAGATATTTTTGTTTCATGCAACTGGAAGGGGGCTACTGGCATCTAGAAGATAGATCCTGGGATGCTGCCGAACCTCCTGTGATGCATAGGGCAGCTGCTGTCCCCAACAGAGTTACCTAGCCCAAGATGTCAAGAGTGCCCCGGCTGAGAACCCTGCTCTAGAAGAGTGTTTTTCAAACTGCATTCCACTTGTATGCCACAGGTTTTGGGGGAAGGGAAATGTGCTTGGGGAAGGGAGATTCTGTGTCCCAATATTTCTGGGAAGTTCAGTCACCTACAAATGCAAATGGGTTTCTTTACCACAGAACATTTTTTGAGTATTTAATTAAAAAATGAAAACACCACCTCCTAAAAAATACATATATAGATTACATCCCTGCCCTCTGGGAGACTACCAATCTAAGTAGTTAGCAGCGACAAAGACAAATATAAAAAGAAAATTCTAATGTCAAAATCAAAACATAAGGCTAATGCTGACCTGAATAGTGAGATAATACCAGTCACTCATTCACATTTAACAATCTAAACCCTATTACCTGCCATATTCTGGATTACATGCTGAGGATAGAGAGCAGAAATAGGGATGAATCAGATGAAAGATATAGGACACATGTCCACATCATGAATATACAAAGGAGGTGTTCCATGAAAGTCCTAACAAACAATGTCCTAGAGAAGAAGTGAGAGAGCCCTTGAAAGCCAGGGTGATTAGAAAAGCCCCATGGAGGAAGTAGTATTTCTGTTAGGTATTAAAGATCTGGTGAAATTTGACTAGCAGGAAAGGAGAGGGTCCTCCAGATGGGAAAGTACCCTGAGTATAGTGACAGACAGGAAAATCCCCAAGGGCATGGAGAGGCTTATTGTTGGTCAGGGCACAAGGACAAATGCTGTTAGGTTGGAATGCTTGAACTACATTATGTAGCCTTCATATCAAAGCTATGTGGGCAGTAATCCAGGTCAAAGAAAGGCCCTGAGTAGATAATTTATCCATAAACACTGTATTTTGGATGGTTTGGGGCATGAATACTGAGCATCAGGCAAAGAAAAACTATATTGAATTTGAGATATATGCTCTCTTAGGTTTTTAAGAATCTCACTTGGGTGCATGAACAACAATAAACATTAAAGGTGAATAAAACAAATGAAAGTTGGAAATTGAAAAGACCTAGTAGAGAAAATGTAAGCTCACTCTGCCATGTCCATGTTAACTCCTTCAGAACACTGAACAAGCAGGCTATGGCTCACCAGCAGCAACCAAATTACATGTTCATCCACTGTGCAGAGATCCAAAAGGGTGAGTTTAAGACTTGAGTTTAAAGGAATGATCCTGTTTCACATTTATTGGTTTAACTCTGAGACTCGCTAAGAAGTAGGCCTTTCACAAGCAACTTCAGCTTCATCTGTTTACAGGCTTGAAATACTCCTCCCACTTAAAAGGCAGCAGTGACACTTAGCGCAATGGTTCTCTCTTTAATTAGGTATCCAATCCCTACTTTGGCTTCTGTGTTGCCCTGATACTAGGAAAGGCTGGACTGAAGAGAGAGATCTACTTCAAGTCCACTTGAGATTATCCACTGAGCCGATTTTACAAATGTTGCTATGTCTCCTTTTCATTCTATATTTTAAAAATAGAATCACAGGAAGTTGCAAAGATGGTACAGAGAGGTCTTATATATCTTTCATTCAGTCCCCTCCCCCTCCAGTGGTTATATCTTACTTAACTGTAGTACAATATCCAAAACAAGAAATTGGCATTGGTATATGTCCAGTTCATATAACCACTGCAATTAAGATACAAAATTATTACCACAAAGATCTCCTTTATAGTCACATTCATTGACTTCTCCCCCCAACTCACCATCCCTAAACCTTGACAACCATTAATCTGTTCTCTATCTAAACAGGTTTTTTTTTTTTAATTTTGAGAATGTTATATAAATAGAATCATACCGTATGTGACCTTTTGGAACTGTTTTTTTACATTCAGCATCATTCTCTGGAGATTCATCCAAGTTGTATGCATCAATAGTTGGTTCCTCATTATTACTGAGTGGTATTCCTTGGCATAGAGGTAGCAAAATTTATTTAACATTTGGGTTATTTCGAGTTTGAGTATATAATTTATTATATTATTAATGAAGTTTCTATGAACACGTATATAAAGATTTTTAAGTGAACATGTTTTCATTTCTCTGAGATAAATGTTCAAGAATGCAATTGTTGGGTTATATAGAAATTATATTTTTATTTTTCTAAAAAATTGTCAAACCATTTTTCAGAGTGTCCTGTACCATTGTGGATTCCCACCATCAATGTATGAATGATCTAGTTTCTCTGAATCCTCTCTGAAATATTATATTGTTACTATATTTTCTTTTAGCCATTCTGATAATTGTATCATTGTCTTAGCATTTCCCCTAATGGCTAATGATGTTGAATATCTTTACATGTTCTTATTTACTATTCATATATCATCTCCAGTGCTCTATACCACTAGCATAAGCAAAATGCAAACCAAAATCACAATGAGATATCATCTGCTGCCTGTTAGAATAGCTATCATAAAAAGGAAAAGAGATAAATGCTGACAAGAATGTGGAGAAAAGAATATTCTTATGCACTTCTGGTAGAGTTGTAAATTGGTACAGTCACTATGGAAAACAGTATGGAGGTTCCTCAAAAAGTTAAAAATAGAATTATCATATAATCCGGAAATTTTATTTATGGGAATATATCTGGAGAAAATGAAAGTACTATGTTGAAAAAGTATATACAACTTCACGTTTATAGCATCGTTATTTACAATAGCCAAGATATAGAAACAACCAAAGTGTCCATCGACAGATGAATGGATAAAACGATGTGGTATATATATGCAATAGAATATTATTCAGCCATAAGAAGAAGGGAATTCTGTCATTAGCAACAACATGAATGGACGTTGAGGGCACTATGTTAAGTGAAATAAGTCACACAGAGAAATACGAATACTGTATGATCACACATATATGTGGAATATAAATCAAAATAAAACAACACAAAAACTCATAGAAAAAGAGATCAGAGTTGTGGTTACCAGAGGCAGTGTGTAGGTGGGGAATTGGATGAAGATGGTCAAAAAGTGCAAGCTTCTAATTATAAGATAAATAAACACTAGGGATGTAATATACAATATGACAGCTGTAGCTAACACTGTTGTATGATATATTTAAAGTTTTTAAGATAATAAATCCTAAGTGTTCTTGTAACAAGGAAAAACACTTTTTTTCTTCTTGTTCTTATTTTGTATCTATATGAGATAACTAAACTTATTGTAGTAATCATTTCACAATATATGTAAGTCTAATTGTTACACTACACACCTAAAACTTATAAAGTGCTGTATGTCAATTATATCTCAATGAAAATTTTGAAAAAGCAATCCCATCCAAAAAAAAAAAATACACCCAGAAAGTCATAGGAAAATTTTGGCGTTTATATCAATATCCTCTTTTATTTTATTTTACTTATATTTTTATTTTTTTAATGGTAAGGCACATATATATTTACACTGTGTGTTCACCTTGAATAGTTAGATTTCTTTCTGTCACCACATATTTCACCCCCTTTACTATGTCTACCTCCCCCTTCCTCTCCTACCCCTAGCCTCTGGTGACCACTAGTCTATAGTCCATGACCATGAGTCTCTGTTTGTTTGTCCTGTTCATTTGTTGCTTTTAGGTTTATATCTCACATAAAGGTGATATCATGTGGTTTTCAAATTTTTCTGTCTGGCTTATTTTGCTTAGCATGATTATCTCAAGGTCCGTCCATGTTGTCGCACATGGCGGTATTTCATCTCTTCTTATGGCTGAGTAATATCCCATTATATATATGTGCCATAGCTTCTTTAGACAATCATCTATTGTAGGACTCTTTGCTTGCTTCCATGTCCTGGCCACCGTGAATAATGCAGCTATGAACATTGGTATGCAAATATGTTTTTGGATATGGGTTTTCAAGTCTTTGGGGTAAATACCCGGTAGAGGGATTGAAGAATCGTATGGTAGATCAATTCTTAGATTTTGAGGAGCCTCCATACTGTTTTCCATAGTGACTGTACCAATTTTCAGTCCCACCAGCAGTGTATGAGGGTTCCTTTTTCTCAGCATCCTCTTCAACATTTGTTAATACTTGTCCTGTTGATTATAGCTATTCTAACAGGTATGAGATGGTATCTCATTGTGGTTTTGATTTGCATTTCCCTAACAGCAAGTGAGGTTGAGCATCTTTTCAAATATTTCTTGGTCATTTGGATGTCCTCTAAAGAGAAGTGTCCATTCGAGTCCTCTGCCATTTTTTTTTTTGATTGGACCATTTGCTTTTTTTGTTGTTGTTGTTGAGTTGTATAAGTTCTTGTATACTTTGAATATTAGACCCTTATCGAAAGCATTGCTTGCAAACATATTTTCCCATTCGGACGGTTGTCCTATATGTTGTTGACAATTTTTTTGCTGAACAGAAGCTTTTTAGTTTGATGTAGTCCCATTGATTTATTTTAGATTTTACTTCCCTTGCTATTGAGGTCAAATTCATAAAATCCTCTTTAAGTCCAAGGTCCTTGAGTTTAATTCCTATGTATTCTTCATTGCATTTTATTGCTTCAGATCTTATATTTAGGTCCTTAATCCACTTTGAGTTAATTTTGGTGTGTGGTGATAGACAACAGTCTAGTTTCATTCTTTTGCAGGTGGCTTTCCAGTGTTCACAGCACCATTTAATGAAGAAGCTTTTCTTTCTCCACTGTATGTTTTTGGCTTTTTTTGTCAATAATTATTCACCCATATAAATATGGGTTAACTTCTGGACTCTCAATTCTGTTCCACCGGTCCATGTGTCTGTTTTGATGCCAATACCATGCCGTTTTGATTACTGTCACTTTGTAGTATAATTTGAAGTTGGGCAGAGTCTGTTTTGCTGCCAATACCATGCTGTTTTGATTTCTGTCGCTTTGTAGTATAATATGAAGTTATGCAGAGTGATGCCTCCAGCCTCGTTCTTTTTTCTCAGGATGGCTTTGGCAATTCGAGGTCTTTTTTGCTTCCATACTAATCTGATGATTTTTTGTTCTATTCCTTTATAAAAATGCTGATGAGATTTTGATGGAGATTGCATTAAATCTGTATAATGTTTTAGGTAATAAGGTCATTTTAATTATGTTAATTCTTCCAATGCAGAAGACAGAATATCTTTCCATTTCTTTGTATCTTGTTCGATTTCTTTCAATAGGGTCTTATAGCTTTCATCGTATAGGTCCTTCACTTGTTTCGTTAAATTTGTTCCTAGATATTTTATTCTTTTTCTTGCAATTGCAAAAGGAATTATTTTTTCCACTTCTTTTTCTAACACTTCGTTATTAGAATATAGGAAGGCTATGGATTTTTGAATGCTGATTTTGTATCCAGAAACTTTACTGTATTTCCTTATTGTTTCTAGTTGTGTTCTTATGGAGTCTGTAGGATTTTCTATGTAGAGGATCATGTCATCCACAAATTGTGACGGTTTGACTTCTTTGTTTCTATTTGGATGCCTTTATAACTTTCTCTTTCTGACTGCACTCTCTAGGACCTCCAATGTTATCTTGAATAACAATGGCAATAGTGGACAACCTTGCCTTGTTCCTGATCTTAGAGGGAAGGTTTTTAGTTTTTCACCAGTAAGAATAATGTTGGCTGAGGGTTTGTCATATATAGCTTTTATTATGTTATGGTACTCTCCATGTAAACTGATATTGTTAAGTGTTTTGATCATAAATGGATGTCGTATCTAGTCGAAGCCTTTTTCTGCATCAATTGATATGATCAAATGATCTTATTTTTAATTTGTTTATGTCATGTATCGTGTTACTTGATTTGTGTATGTTGAACTATCCTTGTGACTTTGGGATGAAGCCCACTTGATCGCAGTGTATAATCTTTTAATATGTTGATGTATTCGGTTCACTAGTGTCTTATTTAGGATTTTTGCACCAGTGTTCATGAGCTATATTGGTCTGTAGTTTTTTGTGTGTGTTATCTATACCAGATTTTGGTATCAGGGTAATATTGGCCTCTTAAAATGAATTGGGAAGCATTGCATCCTCTTCTATTTTTTGGAAGAGTTTGAGGAGAATAGGTATAAAATCTTCTTGGAATGTTTGGTAGAATTCACTGGTGAAGTCATCTGGTCTTGGACTTTTCTTTTTTGGTAGGTTTTTGATGATCGTTTCAATTTCTATATTGCTGATCAGTCTATTTAGATTTTCCGGTTCTTCTTGATTCAGTCTAGGAAGATTGTATTTTTCTAACCTGATCCATTTCTTCCAGGTTATTAACGTTGGTGTTATGTATTTTTTCATATTATTCTTGTGGAACTTTTGTATTTCTGTGGTGTCTGCCGTAATTGCCCATCTTTCATCCCTGATTTTGTTTATTTGTGTCCTTTCTCTTTTTTCTTTAGTGAGTCTAGGCAGGGGTTTGTCAATTTTTTTTTAACCTTCTCAAAGAACCAGCTCTTTGTTGCATTTATTTTTTCTATTGTGTGTTGTTGTTGTTGTTGTTGTTGTTCTTGTTCTTGTTCTTGTTCTCAATTTTATTTATTTATGGACTAATTTTGATTATTTCTTTCCTTCTGCTGACTTTAGGCTTCATTTGTTCATCCTTTTACAGTTTTTTAAGATGAAGCATTAGGTTGTTTATTTGAGCTTGTTCCTGTTGTTTGAGGTAGGCCTGTAATGATAGGAACTTTCCTCTTATGACTGCTTTTGCCATGACCACAAAATTTTGATATGTTGTACTATCATTTTCATTTGTTTCTATGTATCTCTTGGTCTCTATTTTTATTTCTTCCCTGACCCAGTTATTCTTCAGTAGCATGTTGTTTAATCTCCATGTATTTGTGGTTTTCCTGATTTCTTACTGCAGATGACCTCTAGTTTAAAGCATAATGATCAGAGAATATGGTTGGTATGATTTCAATCCTCTTATATTTATTAAGACTATCTCTGTGTCCCAGTATGTGGTCGAACCTTGAGAATGTTCCAT
>NW_006431075.1:566021-568296 GCF_000325575.1 Pteropus alecto
TTAATTTTATACGGCGGTTCATTTTCTTCTGCACGTGCCTTATCTCCATTCTCCTTTGCAAAGTTGTATCTTTGAATCCTCCCCTTTTCCATCATTGTTGTCTCAATTTGTCCCTATTTATGAACGTTCATTACTATTTTGCTATAGCAAATCTCTTGTTATTGCTTAAGCTTATAATGCTCTGTTCTTAGTAAAGGATGCACTCCTCTACGTCTATTTGCCTGATAGTCATGTTATTCTTATTATGTATTTTTTTGCCATTTTGTTTTAGATGAACCTACCCCTTCCAATATTTCCTATAGTGCAGGCCTTGTAGTGTAGAACTCCCTCAATTTTTTTATGCCTGGAAAGGTCTTAATTTCTCCTTCATATCTAAAGGAGAGCTTAGCTGGATACATTATTTTAGGCTGGTAGTTCCTTTCACTTAATATTTTGAATATTTTATTCCATTCCTTTTTGGCTTGCAAGGTATTTGCTGAGAATTCAGATGATAATCTAATAGATTTTCCTTTATAAGTTACTGTTTTCATCCCCTTGGCTGCCCTGAGAATTCTGTCTTTGTTGTTGATTTGTGATAATTTTAATACAATGTGTCTTTGTGAAGGCCTTTTTGCATTGAGATAATTGTATGTTTTGTTGACTTCTTGAATTCCAAGCTGTAGCTCATTTCTTAAATTTAGGAAATTCTCATCAACTATTTGTCTGAAAATGCTTTCTAGTCCCTGCTCCTTTTCTTCGCCTTCGATAATGCCCATTATTCTTGTTTCCTCTCCTGATAGTATCAGCTAATTCTTGAAATTCTCTTTCACTATTTTTCATTCTTCGATTTCTCTCTTCTCTCTTCTGATTTATTTCTAGATTTCTGTCTTCGATATCACTGATCCTTTCCTTCATTTAGTCCACTCTATTTCCCAAGCTTCCTATTTCATTTTTCAACTCTTGCATTGTGTTTTTTATCTCCCAAAGATCTATTCTGTTCTTTATGATGGTTTCAATCTCCTTTCTCTGCTCACCTAGTTGTTTTTTCAATTCCTGAAACTGTTGACATGACTTGTTTTGCAACTGACTGAGTCTTTTCGGAATTAGCATCCTGAATTCTCTTTCATTTAATTTGCACATTTCAATGTCTGTAAGCTTATTATTTTCTGTAGATTTTTCTCTTTCTTTCTGAGATGCCTTGTCACCTTGGTTGTTCCTGGTGTTTAATGGACTATTTCTCTGCCTGGGCATTCATGGAAATGTATTCTGCTTTTTTTCCAGAAAGAAGATTTATCATATAAAGGTCTTTCTTTAGCTTGCTGCAAAGAAGGCACTTATTTTGGGGGTGGGGGGTTTCCTGTAGTATCTAAGCCTCTTGGAGACCTGCTTTAATAATTATTTTTTTTATTTTATTGTAGATATTTAATCATACTCACTATCCTTAGTCTCAGTCCCTGTCCATATTAGCAAAAGTTTCATTAGCATTTGCTCAGATTCCCCTGGGGCTCCGCGGTGATCAGTCTCAAAGGAAATGAGGGGGGAGGGGTCTTCTGGGTTTGGTGTTGGGGGCTGTGGCTCAGCCTTGGTTTTGCAACCACAGTCAATGAAAATCATTTCTTTTTTCTCTGCTGTCCCACTTCTCTGCTTTGTGCCCTGATTACTGGGCCCTGTCACTGGCTGCATGGAACACACATCTCTCCCAGGCAGGGCTGTTCAGGGAACTTGCTGCACCTTCTCCCCACCTCCTCCTCCTACAGGGAGCTCTGGCAGCTGCGAGAGTTAGCTTCTTTATCTCTCCCAGTCCACTGCTTGACACCTGGGGTTCAGACCTGTGGTAGCTCTTATGAGCAGATCCCAAGCTCGGATTTGCTGGTGTGCAGTTTGGGTGTTTTTCATTGAGTTTTAGATGTTCAGCTTATTATTGTTTCAAGGGGAGACATCTGGGGATGTCTCTCACTCCATCATGTTTCTCCAAACCTCCAAAATTTTGTTTTAATCACTAATGTGTTTGCCCTCTCAAATTTCTGTTTTCTTATTTCCTAGTTCAAGGGATGTTTTCATTATTGGGATAGGCAAGCTTGGTGATTTTTCTTAAATCAGTGCATGCCAATTCTATGTTCTTAAAAACTGAGGATGAAATTGTGGAAGAACCTACAGAGCTTCCCTGATTCATTTCTCCTTATATTGCAGATAAAGAGAATGATGACCAAAAAAGAAGGATATTTCCTCCAAGAAAGACAATGAGTAAGTTTAAACTCAGCATTTTGGTGCCTGCCCCTTAGGTCTATGCATGGCT
>NW_006431075.1:568312-574589 GCF_000325575.1 Pteropus alecto
GAAAACTACAATCAGGCACTACCTATCAAAACTTCTAATCTAATTTCCTGTTTTGCTTTTCTCTGTAGCACTTATCACCTTCTAATCTGTTTAATTTATGCATTGGCTTATTGTCTGTCTCCCCCTGCTTAAATGTTAGCTCAGTGTGGGCAAATATTTTACTTTTCACTGCTGTAATTCCAGGACCTGGAACAACTCCTAGCACATTCTAGACAGAAAATATTTTTACAATAAAAAAATATTTCTTTTTTTTTCATCACATCACTTCAGGGTTTAAGATTAATGAGATATCGAAAGCCTTTTGTTTACTTTCTCTTAAAAGATAAGATATATTTAGGTTTTTACTTCTTATGAGCCTAGAAGATTTCAGTTACGCAACTGTTGGGGCTCTAAAATAGTCCATGGATTGATAAATGTATATGTATATATACACATACACACTCATACAAATATGTATGTGTATATGTATGTGCATAAACATACATATATATGTTTATTATAATTTTTAATGGTAACTAGAATGTGTACACAAATTATACATATAATAAAATATAAAATTCTCTTTAATCTAAATAAATAAACATTTACATCCCAGGATGGAAAATAACAATTATTTACCCTGAGAACTATAACTGAGCTTCTTCAATTATCTGTGAAGATTTATATAAGTTATATATTAGTGTGCTTTTTGTTCTTGCAATATACTTGACATGGAAAAGCCAGGAAGATCCTCAAAGACCATCTTGTCCAATCCATTTATTTTACAAATGGAGGCACTGAGGAAAAGAGAGGAGAATACACAAATTAAGGTTACACATACAGCTAGTTAGCAATAGAATAGAACCTTGGTTTAGTACAATGCTTTTTCCACAGTACCTGGTTGCCTTCTAACTTTAACATAATTAGGCCACAATTTATAAAAGAGTGGAAGAGACCCAAATCGGGATGGACACAGAAAAGAAGAGACCCATTGTTTCTGACTCTGTGAAAATGCTGTAATTTTATTAAGTGAACAATACATAAGGATAATCATTGATGCAAAAGCCATGGAAATCATTTGTATAGTGATGGAGCCAAGAAGTCAGAGAGTTGCACCCTTCTGCATAACATTACCACGTTTACTCAAGATCCCAGAATGAGATAAACTTATAGACGTTGGAGATCCCTACTTAACCCTACAGTTATCTTATTCTAAGACATCAAAACTGAAAAGATATAAACCAATATCCATTTAAGAAACCATTTGGAATGTGTGCTTAATGTATGGATGATGGGATTTCATTTTCCTAGTTTGTATCAGGGAAGGCTATTTGAAACCTGGCACAAGGTAGAATATGTTTGGTCCTCCCAAAGGCAAGTCTATGGCAGAAGCCTACCTCAGAAGCTTCATCATGTTGCATAGTGGACACGTGTTGATTGTCTTCCCAATATCTATTGCTCCCTCTTGCCTTCTTTTTTATTATTATTTATTATTATTTATGCCTACAGCACCTGGTCTTAGGTGGTCTCCCATCAAAGTACTAACCAGGCCCGACCCTTCTTAGCTTCCGAGATCAGACATCAGACTTGTTAAAGGTGGCATGGCTGTAGACCATGGACCGTGGCTCCACTGGGGTGCAAACCCAGGACCTTTTGCTTGTAAATCTGACACGCTAACTGCTACACTATGGACCACATCCATCCCTCCTGCCTTCTTAACAAGACCCCGATTTCCTTTCAGGCATTTTCCTTTGTCTCCTAAGTAGCCTATGGATTTCAAGAGAAGATGACCTCAACCCTACCTTCTAAGTTGTAGAAGTAAGCCTTGATTGACTTAAGAAAGTTAGCCCATTCTATTTTTCTGAATACTGTTATTCTTTGTGGTAAATATATAACCTCTAAACTGTCCCCTCAGGATGAGTTTCAGGGCTTTTCCTTGAAATGCTAAGACAGAAGAACCTTCTTTTCTTGATCATGGGTAAGGATGTGTTAGTTCAAGAGCTCTTGACAGCCATCTGGGACCATGATGGGGAGCCAGTCTAAGGATGGAGCCTACACTTCGAAAGATAGTAGAGAAAGACAGAAGAAAATGTATATTCAATGACATCATTAAACCAAAGAAGCAAACTAATCAACACTGAAGACCACTTTACATATAAAACATTCTAGAACTATAAATCAGTAAATGTACTTTAGTGTTTAAAGGCAATCTGTGTGGAGTTTTGTATTGTTTGCATTATTAGGGTCTTAGAGGTTAGCAACTGGAAGAAGAATCATGAGAAACATTTGTTAACAGATATGGTCTCCTGGAACGATAGCATACCAGAGCTAGGAGGAGACTTAAGATAGTTTGTTGAAAACAAAACAGAAACAAACATACTTTCATGATAAAAACTCAACAAATTGGGTACAGGATGACAATATCTCAACATAATAAAAGCCATATATGACAAATGCACGGCAAACATCAAACTCAGTGGTGAAACATCAAAAGATTTCCTGCTAAGATCAGGAACAAGGGAAGGGTGCCCACTTTCACCACTGGTATTCAACATAACACTGAAAGTCCTGGATAGAAAAAAAATAGGCAAGAACAATAAATAAAAATGCATCTAAATTAAAAAGAAAGGAGTAAAACTGTCACTTTTTGCAGATGATATGATCTTATATATAGAAAACTCTAAGGATCACAAAAAAAACGGTTAAATCTAAGGAATAAATTCAATAAAGTTGCAGGATACAAAATGAACAGGCGAAAATCAGTTGTGTTTATATACAATAATAACAAACCACCTGAAAAAGAAATAAAATAATACTATTTACAATATCATTAAACACACACACACACACACACACACACACACACACACACACACACACACACACAACTTAGGAATGAGTTAAACCAAGAAGGTGAAAGATCTATATACTGAAAATTACAAGATAGGAATTTATGAATAGATAGAAAGTAATCTTGTATTTATGGAACCAAATAATTAATATTGTTCAAATGTTCTTACTACCCAAAGCCATGTATAGATTCAGTGCAATCCCTATCAAAATACTAAGGACATTCTTCACAGTAACAGAAGAAAAAAAAAACAATAATCTTAAAATTTGTACTGGACCATAAAAGAACCCAAATAGCCAAAGCAATCCTTAGAAGTAACAAAGCTGGATGCATTACACTTTCTGACTTTAAACTTTCTTACGAAACTATAGTAAACAAAACAATATATTACCAGCATAAAAATAGATGCAGACCAATAGACAGAATTGAGAACTCAGAAATAAACCTTCACCTATATGGTGAACTAATATTTGATGAAGGAGTCAATACTCAATGGGGAATGACTAGTCTCTTCAATATACGGTATTGGGAAAACTGGATAATCACATGCAGAAAAACAAAATTAGACCCCTGTCTTACACCACTCACAAAAACTATTCAAAATGGATTAAAGACTTAAATGTAAGATCTTAAACTGTAATACTCCCAGAAGAAAGCAGGGGGATAAAGCTCTTCAACATGGGTCTTGGCAATGATTTTTTGGCTATGACACCAAAATCACAGGCAACAAAAGATTAAATAAACAAATGGAACTACATCAAACTAAAAAGTCTCTGTACAACAAAGGAAAAAAATCAACAAAATGAAAAGCCATCCTACAGAATGGAAGAGAATATTTTCAAATCATACATCTGATAAGAGCTAATATTTGAGATATATTAGGAACTTACACAACTAATTTAAAAAAAAATCCAACTAAAAATGGGCAAAGGATTCGAATAGACATTTACCCAAAGAAGACATACAAATGGCCAACAGGTCCATGGAAATGTTCTCACCATCACTAATCAGCAGAGAAATGCAAGTCAAAATCACAATGAAGAATCATGGCACACTTGTTAGGATAGCTAGTTCATACTCAAACAACTCATGGATTAGAAAAAAAAAAAATCTTCCACTCAGTGCAAATCCTGTGTGATAGGTAATAAGAGAGATCAGGTTTCAAAATCTCTATCCAAATAGAGTCAGCCTTCTGCATTGGCTTGCCCCAAACTCTTCTACCTTTTTTGGGTGCCTGTTGACATTGACTGGTAGTGGGTGGTGGAATGTATTACTACCAACTATTGACAAATGGTCTTCAATTAGTCTATTTACTACGCTAAAAGGAAATCCTATATTATAATCTATCTCCTCCCTCCCCCATCCAAAAGAATAATGTATGGAATTCCTTTGCCTCTCTTGTGCTTCAAGGCTCCTTCCTCCCCAAATCTGAAACAAGCAGTGCCTTTCCTTCTGAGCTCGCAACTAAGACCTGCCTGGAAGACCCAAATTGGGGACAAGATTGAAAGACAAGACACACAATTCTTTATTTCCAAACTGAGTCTTTTACTGTTCAAGTTGAAAACCCATGATAAATACGAAGGAAGCCAGCAGGCATTGCCCTCCCTAGTATACTTGACCTCCTGAAAAACTTCTATGCTGTTTTTTGTTTATTGGTTGGTTGGTTGGTTGGTAGGTTCATTGATTTTGTTTTTGTTTTTAAAGTCTAATCAGGAAAGTCTACTTATGAGTTCCCTGTGATTGCCTTGAGAAGTTTAATTGTGATTTTGTTTGTTTTTAATGATAGAGCAATCCAGTATGCTGTGGGCTATCATTAAAGAAGAAATGTCATCTCATTTACCCTTATAGCTTCAGGAAATGATTGCTAAAGTACTCAAAGAGTCATGGTAAATAGGGTCCTTCACGATTGATGCAGAACAAGACGTCTTTTTCATTGGCTTCTTTTTCTCTTCCACCCTGTAATTGAGATTTCACTATCCTTTTTTCCCTTAAAGCTAATCTACATCCATAGCTTCAACTATCACTTCTGTGTAAGTGCCTACCTTGTCTGTTTCTACTCCTTTCTTCTAGACTCTCCATTCCAAAATCATGAAATTCGGCTGGAGTACAAGTTGCTAAAAGAACCCAGGTCTCACAATTATGTGACCAAATCTATCTTTACAATTTGGTCTCCCATAATTACCCAGCATGTGCTTGCCATAGTCAGCCAGGTGGCCTCACTTCCATCATCAGGCTCATTCTTGCCTTCCTGCTGTTACATATGGTATTTTTCTCACATTAGAAGTTATCCTTGCTCTTTTCAACTTATCCAAATTCCACTCACCATTTAATGTAGATAAAGTTCCAGGCCTGCTGGACGTATGTCATCAGTCACTAACAATTGTGACCAACTTTCACGTCCTTCTTGCTCGCCTTACATTACATATATTCACAACCACATAGTAACACTTAATTATTCTGCTTAACTTGCCTTCTGACTTGTTTCTTATAATATACCTTAGTTTCTCCCAATAAGGTCACTCAGTTCCCAGAAGACAGTGATATGTTTCCTCTTGCTTTTGTATACCATGTGCGCTATTCTCTATTCCAAGCTCCAGCCCAGGGCTAAGCACCCCGAAATCTCTCATTCCAAATATCTGATTAACATGTGCTTTAAAATAACAATGATAACAATATCCCTCATACATGTACAATACTCTATAATTTACAATGAGCTTTCCCATTATAGCCTTTTAATGAATCTTTACAACTCTATGGGAAATAGTAATATCTTGTTTGTTAACTGCGTGTGAACATGTGAAAGACTTTAACCTCCCCAAAACCTCAGCTTCCTTATCTGTAATATATCTATTTCTGACAATTCTTTTGAAGATTAAATTAAACAATAGATATGAAAGTCCTTCATAAAGTTTAAAAGAGAAGTGCTTGAAACAAAACTACAAATCTGCCTGTAGTTGAAGGTGCTGAAATGCCTATCTGAGACATTTGTGGTCAGTAGAGTGCAAAAAGATGGATGATCCAGTACCTAGAAAGAGAAATGCACCCCACATCTACCACAGCTATGCATTCTGGAACAGTCCTCTTTATCTTGTATTCTCTTTGCATGCAGTGAAAACAGAATTTGATTTTGATAGTAACTAAGGGTAGAAAGAGAGTGAGTGAATGGGTGGGTGGGCTGACTGAATGGGCCAGAGAAGGGCCTAGGAAAAGTCTGGGTGGAAGGGAATATATGAACTTGAGCAGCTAGTTCAACCATGTGCTGTTTTGGATTTATTCTGCCATTGCTCCCAGTGCTAGACAGGTTGTCCTAGACTTATGGAGATAATGCGTAGCATCCCACATCAGGACAAGACTCAGCTCTGAATGCAGGAACTGGGCTGTTTTTCAGTATATACATTTAGATAAATATTTAGGTAAATCAAGGTCAATAAAAGCCCTTCTCTGTCA
>NW_006431075.1:574608-578749 GCF_000325575.1 Pteropus alecto
CTCCCTCTCCCAATTTTCTGCTTCTTCCTTCTTCTTTGATTGGCAAAGTATCTAAAATGTCATTACTCCTATATCCTTGCAAGAAATGTTTTCTGAGAAGCCAGAGAATGTATTCATTCTAGTTTTTAATTGAGAATCTCCTCTACACTTCAGTTCTGTGCAACGGAAAGGTAGAAATTATGATGCAAGGTCTTACATTCATGAAATTTTCACATTACCTAAGGGGAAAAGCAAGGTATATGGAAAAAACAACTAGGGAAAAATTCAGGACTATATAATTGCATATAAGTTCAATGCATATGAACTAATTATATAAACTACATCCAGAAAGGTGGAAAAGATGATCTTCCCATCTCACTCTAAGAGGCTGGTATTACCCCAAATTAAAAGTGGGCATGGATAGCACAAAAAAAGGCTATATGTCATTTTTATTTATGTACAGTAATGAAAACAATGATAAATAAAACATTAGCAAATTGAATCAAGCTGTGGATTAAAATAATATATGAGAACATGATATACATCTGGTATAGTTTACACTAGGAATGCAATGATAGCTCAATACTAAGAAAGATACTTCTGATGCCCAATAAAAGAAAGCTACTAGAAATCTATAACAATAACTTCAGGAAACATTGGAAGCATTCTATTGAAGCCAGGAGGAGGACAAGAATCACAATTATTGTAAAACATAGCACTGAAGGTCCTAGTCAAGGCAATAAAATGAGTAAGAAAAAAATGAGAAATGAGCTTATGCTGTAGATTAACATCATTCCCAACTTTTTTCTAGAATGTCACTATGTACTGCATAGGCTGGAAGGTGAAAAACAACATTCCTCAGACTCTTTGCAGCCATGGTTTATATGATTTAGGTTCCATTGATATGTTGCACTAGTGCACAATTTGAATTTGGAACTGGGTTAAATAGCGAGAAAGCAATATGCAAGCCATCTACTTTTGCTGATAAGCATCTAGCAGGCATGATGTGGCTCTAGAACCAACAGTCCTGGGGAAAGATTCCTGATCACCAGCCACAGCTAAAGTAGAGTGATTCTGCAGCCAGCACTTGAGGCAGCCATTTCCTAATTTCAAGTCTACTCATCCTGACTGAAAAGTAACAGTTTTCTTGGCCATTATTCTGGAAGTCATTCCTTGAAGCCAAACCTAGAGTCTAATCTGTCAAACCTTCCAACATTTTGGAATTATTTAATTCACTGTATTAAATAACTTTCTGCTTAGTGTATCCAGGGTGGTTTCCATAATCTGCAACTGAACCTTAAATAATATACAAAGGACAAATATTAAAACAAAGAATAATATTTCCATTACTTCTGAATAATAATTATTGACCTGTATTCAAGTCCACCAAAAGCTATTAGAAATCAGTGAGCTGACCAGATATAAGACTAATACAAACAAGTCAAAAGGTTTCTATATACCAGCAATAACAAATCAAAAAAACATAATAGTGGGAAAAAGGTACTTTCCATAATAGTTATAAAAAGTATTAAATATTTAAGAATAAACTAAATAAGTGTATAAAATTTATAAAAGTGAATCTTAGTGAAGACAAAATACCTGTATAAAGATATATTAGGCTTCCAGAGCTAAGCATCTGGTCAAAGGGGTACTAGAAGGAGAAGAGAGAGAGAAAAGAACTGAAAATCTATTTGAACAAATAATGACGAAAAACTTCCCTAACCTTCAGAAGAAAATGGACACACAGCCCAGGAAGCACAGAAAGTTCCAAACAAGGTGAACCCAAATTGGTCCACACCAAGACACATCATAATTAAAACACCAAAGGTTAAAGACAAAAAAAGAATTTTAAAAGTAGCAAGAGAAAGCTGTTAGTTACCTACAACAAAGCTCTCATAGGAGTGTCAGCTGTTTTCTCAACAGAAACTTTGCAGGCCAGAAAGGATTGCCAGGAAATATTCAAAGTGATGAAAAGCAAGGGCCTATAACCAAGATTACTCTACCAGTAAAGTTGTCATTTAGAATCAAAAGATAAATAAAGAGCTTCCCAGACACACAAAAAAAGCTAAAGGAATTAATCACCACCAAATCAGTATAAGAAATATTAAAGGAACTTCAAGAAAAAGAGCAAGGAAAAATATAACTACATATCTATCAACAATTACTATAAATGTAAATGGATTAAATGCTCCAATCAAAAGATATAGGGTAGCTGAATAAATAAGTAAACAAGACCCTTACATATGTTGTTTACAAGAGACTCACTTCAGATTGAAAGACACACATAGATTAAAGTGAAGGGATGAAAAAAGATATTTAATGAAGATGGAAATGAAAAAGAAAAAAAAGCTAGGGTAGCAATACTTATGCCAGACAAAATAGACTTTAAAACAAAGTTTATAATAAGAGACAAAGAAGAACCCAGCAATTCCAATATCACTATTTATCTGATAAAAAAAAATTAACTCAAAAAGACATATGCATGCATATGTTCATTGCAGCATTATTTACAATAGCCAAAATATGGAAGCAGTAAATGAATAAAGAATTGGTACACATATACAATGGAATATTATTCAGCCATAAAAAAAGAATGAAATTTTGCCATCTGCAACAACATGAATGGATCTAGAGGGTATTATGCTAAGTGAAATATGTCAGACAGATAAAGATAAATACCAACGAACTCATTTTGATGGTTGCTAGATGGGAAGGTGGTTGGAGAGATGTGTCAAAATGGGGAAGGGATTGAGAATTTCAGATTGGTAGTTATAAAATTGCTATAAGGATGTAAACTACAGCATAGGAAATATATTGCAATATGCATGGTGGCAGATTAGTATTAGATTTATCAGCGTGATCACCTTGTAAGTTATATAAATGTCTACTCACTATGTTGTAAACTAGAAACTAAAATAATTTTGTATGCCAACTGTAATTGAAAAATATTAAAATTATTAAAAATGAAAAATGTATTATTTGTTCTATATAAAATTATTTTAAATATACTAATTCTTCCTGAGTTATATATAAAATAAATGCAATTTCATTCTAATTCCCAAAAAATATTTTTTTATGGAAGTTGACAAACTGATTCTAAAGATCACCTACAGGTGAAAATGTGTATAAAAATGTAAGACATTAAAAAAATAACTTAGGAGGGAAAAAAAATGGCATAAATGATAGAGGCTCTGTTCATCCCTCTGGCAACCAAATCAAAGTTGTGACAGAAACAAGGAGAAAACAGCAAGGAAAATCGCCTGAGAGATAGATGAACAAGCCATACAACTAGAGTGAAATCTAAAAAAATCACCCTACAATGGCAGAAGGTAGGACGAGGCAAGGACGTAAGGCTGCCATACCCCAGTGGCTGAGTGAGACGAAGGCTGCAGCAGCGGCAGCTGCAGATGCCTCTTAAAGGTGCTGCCTCTGCCAGCAGACTTCTGTAGTGACAAACCTGCTCGCTCTGAGCACCAGTGCCGGTGTGGCAGTGCAGAGACTTACAGGGAGACAATGAGTTGTCGGAATGAGGGCCGCAGCAAGGCTCTCTCCCTGTCAGAAATGCCTACAGTATCCATTGTTCCCCTGTTGAGCCCTCCCTGCTCCCAGCGCATGGATTCAGCGCAGCCATAGCAGAGATGTCATCAAACTGGATAACAGAGATTGCTCTGCCCAGAAGATTTCCTGAAACTCTGTCTCCTCCAACTCAGGGCCCCACCCAAGCCACATCCAGGTATATCCTCAGTGAGTCAGGTGCTCCTTGCTGAGCAGAGCCTAGACTCACACTGGTGGCAGTGGGCCTCAGTTTCTGGTGTGGCCTTTTGAGGCAACTATAAGCACAGCATCTATGGATTGCTTGCTGAATGTTAACAGGTGGCCCCAGAGGGGCACAGGCTTGGGCTAAATTTGGCCTGCAGCTGAACCCCTCTTAGGACTGTGCCACTGGACACCTACTACATAAATCCACACTAATAAGACTGGGAGACTTAGGAGCTTTGCTTAATACATAGAAACAGACACAGAAAGGCAGCCAAAATGGGAACACAAAGAAACAGAATAGAAAACAGAACAGAGGTCCAGGAATAATGGAGTCAAGCAATCTAACAGATGCAGAGTTCAAAACACTGGTTATAAAGATGCTCAATGAACTTATGGGAAGTGT
>NW_006431075.1:578856-580327 GCF_000325575.1 Pteropus alecto
ATACAGAGGAGGGGAAAGCCAAGGACACTCAATCAGAATGGCAAGAAAAAAGAAGCCAAGGGTATAATAATAATTTAAGGAGCCTATGAGACACTATTAAAGGTAAAAATATTCATGTCACAGGGGTACCTGAAGGAAAACAAGAAGTTGAAGAGCAGTTTGAAGAAATAATGATGGAAAACTTCTCTAACCTGGTGAGGAAATAGACATAAAACCCAGGATGCTCAGAGAATTTCAAAAACCAGGAATCCAAAGAGGTCCACACCAAGATACATCGTAATTAAAATGCCAAAGGTTAAATACAAAGAAAGACTCTTAAAAGCAGCAAGAGAAAAGCAGTTACCTACAAGGGAGCACAAATAAGACCGGCAGCTGATCTCTCAAAAGAAACCATGCAGGACAGAAGGGCTTGGCACAAAATATTCAATGTGATGAAAACCTAGGATCTACAACCAAAAATACTCTGTCCAGCAAAGCTATCATTTAGAGTGGAAGGACAGATAAAGAGTTTTCCAGACAAAAGTAAGCTAAAGGAATTTATCATCACCAAGCCAGTATTACAGGAAATGTTGGAGGGACTTCTTTAAGAAGAAAAACCAAGTATCAAAAACATGAATAAAGAGTCTACGGCCATGCCTTCCTGAACAAGCCTGATCCCGTCTGATCTTGGAAGCTAAGCAGGGTCGGGCCTGGTTAGTACTTGGATGGGAGACCACCTAGGAAGACCAGAAGCTGTAGGCATTAAAAAAAAAAGAATAAATAATGGTAACAACTACAGTCCTATAAACGAGTACCTCAAATGGAGAAGAATTAAGTGCTCCAATCAAAAGAGAGTGGCTGAGTGGATAATAAATCAAGATCTTGACATATGCTCCCTACAAGAGACTTACTTGAGATTAAAAGACATATACAGACTAAAGGGAAGGGGATGGAAAAAGATATTGCTTTGATAGACCCTAGAGGGCATTGTGTTGAACGAAATGGACATGTGGAATCTAAAGAACAAAATCAACAACAACAAGAAAAGTGGAAATAAACTCATAGATAGAGAATATTTTGAGAGATACTAGATGGGAGGGGGAAGTGGGGAAAGAGAGCAAAGGGACTGAGAGGTGCAGGTGGATGGTTGCAGAGTAGACATGAGGATGTAGAGTATAGCATGGGAAAGATGGTTAATAATGTTGGAATGAATATGGGGGGCAGGAGAGGTTCTAGATTTGGTGGGGTGAGTGCTTTGTGAGTTGTGTGTATCTCTTGTCAATACACTGTACAGCTTGGATGGTGTGTTGTATACCAACTATAATTGGGAAAAAAACTCATTGAATTGTACAATGTAAATGCAAGCAACTAGTTGTCTATTATATTTAAAAAACTTAGAATAGGTACTTGTTCCACCAAGTATCAACACATATCATAAATTTACGATCATTTACACAGTGTGGCATTGGTGCAAAAATAGACAAATCAATGG
>NW_006431075.1:580340-608865 GCF_000325575.1 Pteropus alecto
AAGATGGTGTGTATATATGACATATTTAATAAATGTCAGATAATTTGCAATTATTTTTTGAAAACAAGTTAGATCATTCTTCACACCATACACAAATATAAATTAAAGATATTTTAAAGCTTTAATTATAAAAGAGGGAAAGAAAATCATAAAAGTATTAGAACTTATACTTATATAGAAGTATAAAAGTATCAAAGCATATTTATAAAATATTTAGAATTATAAGGAAAAATACTGAGAAATTTAAAGTTTCTATGTAACAAAAGACAAAAATTAAAAGATAAGCAATAGACTGGTAGAAAATATTTATAACTAATGAAAGATAAATATATAAATAGCTCCTACAAGTAAGAAAAAGTCCAAACCCTAAGAAAGTAGACTAAAAAATATGAACAGAAATTTCCCAGAAGGTGAAATACAAATAGCCAATAAATACAAAACAGTCTCAATGGGGAACTCACTACTTCCTAAGGAAACCTTTTAGACAACTTTGATTGTAGGAACTTCTTTATAAATTGAGCTGAAATCTGTGTCTTAGTGAAATATCCACCCATGGGTCCTAGTTCTGCTTTCTTGACCTACAAATAAGAGAATTAAGCTCAAAAAAAGAAGAGCAATTTGTTCAAGTACATACAGAGATTTGTGGCAGACAATGGATCATAATCCTAATTTCCAAAGGTTCTTTTCTCTACACAGCCCAGTTCTACTACATAGCTGTGTTCAGCAGACAGTTATCCTAAGGATGTGAAACCATAAACCTTCTGTCACTCTTCCTTCATATCTCTCTTCTCCAGGATAAGCATGCCAAGGACCCTCAATCATTATTCATAAGATATCTTTCCCAGATCCCTTCCCATTCCTGGCCCTCTCCTTCAATACATGAGTCTGCTGTCAGTTTTTAATCAGCTCCTTCGGTGATGATGCTTAGATGTGTAAGGGGTCAGAAGATATATGCTGATATAGTAATTAGATGTGAGGAAGAGACAGGAAATCTGCTGATAGAAGTTAAACAGGGAGTAAGTTAGAAAATTGTCTCATTGATTTGGGGGTTTTCACACCATATTTAAATCTTATATTTTCCATTGATTTTGATAAGTTTCTTGACTCCTATTTCCACCCCTCAAGTATAGTCTCCCTATAGCCCATAGTAGCCCTCCAAATTGTACAGTGGTTCCTTCTATCTGCCCCCAGAGTCTTAGAGAGCTTAGATATGGAGAGTGATAGCTAAGCATAGTTGTCATTTTGCACATAGCTTGGCCTAGCAAGAACCTCATCCTGGCCAGCATGAATGAAACTCAATTCAAGTCATACTTATCTAGTGTTTTTTCTTGGTCTTATTCTCTAACCTTGAGAAGCCATTTGGTCCCATGCTATGTTGGGAAAACTTAATTCAAAGCAGTTGTTTAGCAACCCAAGCTCATATATGGCATGGTGAAGTATTCTCAACAAGTGATATTTTCAGCAAGGTTTAACATGTACATCCATACTGTGCTATACTCAGTCTACACTCAACAGAATTAAACAAGCAAGTGCTTTTAGTTGAATAATGGCATCTCAAAGAAACAGTTTTCCTTCTGGGTTTGGTGCCATTTAGGAGACTTTCTTCAGATCGTACTGAGAGTAGGCAGGTGGAGTTATTGTTCTTTGCCATGGATTGATGAACAGAGACAACAGTTCTATTCCAGAGAAAATATGGAATCATGTCCATTTCCCCATTTACTTCTCCACTGTATTTTTCTCACTGGTCATAGGAGAAGGAATAATTTTCAATAAAAACTTTTCCTGCTCTACAACTCATATTCTATAGGCTGAGAGGTGTAGTTAAAAGAACAATGAACCAGAAAAACAGAGTTCTAACTGATTCTTCCACCAGTGTGTTATGAGGCTTTAGACAATGTTTTTCTGAGATTCAGTTTCCCTAAATATAAAATGAGAAGGCACTAGACTGTTGATGAACAAACTTATTTTCCTTGCCATAACAATATCTGATCAACTGGCAAGCCATTTGTTTATTTGTCTGGAATAAACATGGTTAATTAAAGTGGGCCACAGGGAAAACAAAATCAGGTAACAGGCCTAAGGAAATGTAATCTCTCTTCTCCTTTTGTTTATACTTGGGATGAAGTCTTTATGTGAATATAGTACCTCTGGGAAGACACCTATGGTTTCTTGGCCCCATTATAAAAAAAAAAAAAGTGGAGATGGAGGAAGGGAATCATAATGGGAAACAGAGAAGTGCTAATGCCTATTATATGGGCAAAGGGATAGTGAAAAAATCCATTTTTCAAGAGTTATAAAAGTTTGGTGATCCTTCACCAAACTACAGGGTGGTCTCCTCTTCCCTGAAAATTATCCAGACTATTTCAACATTGCATCCTGTGTGGCTTTGGATGATTTTCTTCAGGATATGTAAAGAAGGCCAAGAGACCTCCTGATGACCTATTTCCCAAATTTACCTTTTGGGGTAAAATTTAAGCCTCTCTTGCCATGTGGCTTCAACCAATTTCCTTTTTTAGCCTCAGTGAAAATAGATTACAGCACTGTCTCTCTACTTTCTTAGGAAAACCCTGAGAGTGTCAAGCAACAGAATCACTGCTCCGGGGACACTGTAAGGTGATCCGAAATTTCCCAGCTGGCTAATATTTACCGAATGGATACAAAACCATGTCATATGAGAAATAGTTGAACAACAAAAGACTCTGATTCTTTAGCCTGAAGAAAGTAAAACTCAGAAAAGCTATGATCAATCTCCTGTTTTGAAATTGAAAATAGGGATTACTAACAGGATCCTTAAAGTCCTCCCAAACCCTCACATTTTGTTATTTTGCAATTCCCTATGTATCAAATGTTGACCTCTTTCCAGGTCAACAACCAGCTTCTTTTGCACCTGCTGGAATACTTTCCCTGGTGCCCTAGTGCTGATATATTATAAACCATGCCAGCAGATGTTTCTCCTATAGGGGTGATTTTTGAGTAGATCATTTCTGCTCAGGTTTGTCACAGCAGGGGCCAATGCTGAGCAAAACCTCTGGCTGCTAAAATCCTCTTATTCTGTAGGCATTATCATCAGACATAATTGAACCAGCTTAGCAAGAACATCATTTCCTTCTCTGTGGTGACAAAAAAATAAGCTTCACTGGTCAGGACCACAGAGCTGGGTTTCCCCTCTTCCTACCATTTAACATAGGACAATAGACAATCCATACACAGCTGCTTTTTCACTATTATACATCACACTCCTGAAGTCAATAACAATAAAGGCTGCCAGTGGTCTTCTAAGAAAATCAAAATATTTCATGCACTGCCTGCTGTGATTCTGAAAGGAAGCCCTCTAGGTCACAATCTCTTCATGTCCCAGTCTCCTCTATCTACCCTGTCTTGGCACTAAAGGGCATTTTGAAGGAAGAAAGGACTATTATCATAGCATGCTATAATTGTTTCTCCCTCTATAAAAATTCAAAAAATTGAAGACCAGGTTGGCTGAATAACTTGCCTAACATCACATGGATAACACCTCACCAACGTCAAGATTTCAGAAGTCAGTGTGTCCTACCTTCTCCTAGGGCAGGAAAGTGGTCTTCTATGGGAGAAGCCAAGTGGTTAATTAAAAGAGGACAAAGGTTGTACCCTGAAGAAGCTCTCCATTACTTGATTTTCTACATGTTGGAGAGTTGATGTAGGGGTAAGATTTCAGATTTGTGAGAGGATCTGACCAAAAAAGTTCCAAGGAATTTGGACTTGATTAGGAAGGCAATGAAGAATTATTAGTAGCTCTTGAAACAAGAAGTGGCATGATGAAAGAAGTGTTTCCAGATAAGTAATACGAATGTGGTATACAAGTAAAGTAGAGAAGACAAGAATGGGAGCCTATTGTAAGCATAATTTGCATTGTACCTTGAAGTACTTAGTCTTAGCATTCACTGCATATCTTCATGAAGTCTGAGAGGCAGATTTGATCTGATTGCAAGAGCTGAGAACTATACTTGCGTGATCATCCTTTAAGCCCTGATACTAACACCTTTCAGTTGTGCCTTCCTGGGCAAACAAAGCACAAACTTGAGTCTCAGTCTCCTCTTATAAGGAGCACAGTATAATCACATTTCCCATAGAATTGGCATGAGGAGTGCTTTGTAAATGATGAAGCACTAAACAATTGATAATTGTTCTCTCTCTATTTCTCTCTTGGCCACAGACAAATAGAAACACCAGATAAAATAACTGTATCAACCAAGACAAAAATTTCCTGGCCCAGACCATCTTCCAGATTAAGTCTTATCCCTGGGCTAAGATAAAATATGGGAGTTGGACATGATATCAGAAACATGGCAGAGTGAGCGATGTCCCCAGATCTCTCACCTTGAAACAACAATAAGCTGAATATCTAAAACTCAACAAAGAAAAACCCCAACCTGCACACAAGCACATCTGAGCAAGGGATCTGCTAATAAAAGCTACCACAGGTCAGAAGACCAAGAATCGGGGGATAGACTTGGAGAAGCTGCCTCTTGCAAATGGAGCTCCCTGCAGGAGGAGAGGGAGGGGAGATGGTGTGGTAGGTTTCTTGAACAGACCTGCCTGAGAGAGCTGTGAGTTCCACACAGTAGCACTGCCAAGGGATCAGGGCAGAAAGCAGAGAAGTAGTGACGACAGAGAAGCAACAGTTGATTATTACCAGCTGCAGTTGCAAAACACTAGGCTGAGCTGCAGCCCGCATCTGCCAATGCAAAAGGCCCCTCCCACATTATTCTGCAAGACCAAACACCAGAGACCCCCAGGGGAATCTGAGCAAACGCCACCAAAATTGCTACTAACAATGACAGGGATTGAGACTGAGGGTAGCAAACATATTTTAATACTTATAAGAAAAAAAAAAGGAATTATTAAGACTTTATGTAAAACAGAGATCCAACAGGCTTAGACGCCACCAACTGGAAACCAAAAGAAAAACACCATCATATCAAGAAGTTAAAGAGAGACCTTTATATAATAAATCTTTCTAGAAAAAAGCAGAACATATTTCCATTAATGCACGGACAAAGAAATAGTCCATTAAGCACCATAAACAAACAAGGTAATAAAGCAACTCAGAAAGAAAGAGAAAAATCTCCAGAAAATAAGCTTAAAGACATGGAAATATGTGACTTAAATGTTGGAGAATTCAGGATGGTACTTCTGAAAAAAACTCAGTGAGATCCAAAACAATTTATATCAACAATTCCAAGAATTGAAAGAACAACTAAGTGAGCAGAATGAGTTCTTCAGCAAGGAGATTGAAACCTTCAAAAAGAATCAAACAGAACTTCTGGAGATGAAGAACACACTGAAAGAGATGAAAAATGAAACATCAAGTTTGGGAAATAGAGTCAACCAAATGGAGAAAAGAATCAGGTATATAGAAGACAGAAATCTAGAAATAAATAAATAAATCAGAAGAAAGAAGAGAGAAAATGAAGAATGAAAAATAATGAAAGAGAAATACAAGAACTAGCTGATACCATCAGGAAAGAAAGCATAAGAATAATAGCCATTCTAGAAGATGAAAAAGAGAAGAGGTTAGAAAGCATTTTCAGACAAATAGTTGATGAGAATGTTTCAAATATAAGTAATGAACTGTAGCTTGGAATTCAAGAAGTCAACAGAGTACCCAATTATCTCAACCCAAAAAGGCCTTCACCAAGACACATTTTATTGAAATTATCGAAAATCAATGACAAAGAATTTTCAGGGAAGCCAGGGAAAAGAAGATGGTAAACTATAATGGAAAACCTATTAGATTATTGTTGAACTTCTCAGCACAAACTTTACAAGCCAGAAAGGAGTAGAATCAAATGTTCAAACTAGTAAATGAAAGGAACTATGAAACAAGAATGATGTATCCAGCAACGCTTTCCTTTAGACATAAAGGAGAAATAAACACCTTTCCAGACATACAAAAATGAAGGGAATTCTCCACTATGAGGTCTGCACTACAGCAAATACTGAAAGAGGTCCACTCACTTGAAATAAAATGACAAAAAATACCTAACTATGAATAAGGCAACTAGCAGGCTAATAGAAACAGAGGAGTGCAACCCTTATTAAGAATAGGGCATGATAAGCATAAACAATAAGAAGAGATTTGCTATAGCAAGATAGTGATGAATGTTCAACATACATAGGGACAAATTGAGACAACAATAACAGAAAAAGAGAGGATTAAAAGATCCATATTCGCAAAGGAGAATGAAGACAAGGCACATGCAGAAGAAAATGGACTACTATATATACATAACTATCCTCTACATATTTGGAATGGTAACCACACACCAAAGATTCAGAACCGAAGTGTGTAACATAAGACAAGGAGAAACAGAGGGAAAATCCACAAAACTCAAACAAAATACTACTACTAATAATAATAAAAACAGACACACAAGAACAGGGAAGCAATGGAAAAACCGAGCTAACAGAAAGCAAAAGATAAAATGGCTATAGGAAATCCTCAGTTTCAATAATCACCCTACACGTAAATGGACTGAATTCACAAATAAAAAGGCACAGAGTTGCAGACTGAATCAAAAAACAAAACACAACCATATACTGCCTCCAGAAGACACATTTCAGTTCCAAAGACAAATATAGACTCAAAGTAAAAAGTTGGAAAATGATATTTCAAGCAAGTGACACTTAGAGAAAAGCGGGAGTACCAGTACTACTATCAGACAAAAAGACTTTGAAAAAAAAAAAGTAAAGAAAGACATTTCATAATGATAAACAAAATCATACACCAAGAAGACATAACACTTATTAATATCTATGCTCCCTGTCAAGGACCCCCAAAATATGTAAATCAATTACTAACTGGACTCAAGGGAGAAACAGACCAAAACACTATTTTACTAGGGGACCAAAATATCCCATTGTCGGATATGGACAGATCATCCAAACAAAAAATCAATAAGGAAATAACATCCTTAAATGACACATTAGAAAACCTGGACATAATTGACATTTACAGAGCCTATCATCCCAAAAGAGCTACTTATATACTCTTTTCTAGTGCACATGGAACATTCTCAAGGATGGACCATATATTAGAACACAGAGATAGCCTCAACAATATAAGAGGGTTGAAATCATATTAACCATATTCTCTGATCATAATGCTTTGAAGCTGGAGATTGCTGTAAACGAAAGCAAGAAGAACCAAAAATGCAGGGAGATTATACAACATGTTATTGAAGAATGACTTGGTCAGAGAAGAAATCAAAAGAGAAATTAAGAGACACAGAGAAATGTATGATAATGATAGTACAACATATTGAAACTTTGGGAACAAAGCAAAAGCTGTCATAAGAAGAAAGTTCATATAATTACAGGCCTATCTCAAAAAATAAGAATAAGTCCAAATAAACAATTTAACACTTCATCTTAAAACCTAGAAAAGTAATAACAAATGAAACCTGAAGTTAGCAGACAGAAATTAATAATCAAAATTAGAGGAGAAATAAATGAAATTAAAAAAAAATCAATACAAGAAATAAATGCAACAAAGAGCTAATCCTTTGAGAAGGTTAGTAAAAGTGACAAACCCATAGCTAGACTCACTAAAGAAAAAAGAGAAAGGACACAAATAAATCAAAACAGGAATGAAAGAAGAAAATGATGACAGACAATGCAGAAATATAAAGGATCATACAAGAATACTATGAAAAAGTATATAACACCAAATTTAATAACCTAAAAGAAATGGACCAGTACTTAGAAAGATACAACCATTCTAGTTTGAATAAAGAAGAACTGAAAATCCAAATAGAACGATCAGCAGTATGGAAATTGAAACAATCATCAAACCTACCAAAAAGTAAAAGTCCAGGTCCAGATGGCTTCACCAGTAAATTCTACCTAACATTCAAAGGAGATTTAATATCTATTCTCCTCAAATTCTTCCAAAAAAAAAAAAAATCAAAGAGAAGGCAATACTTCCTAAATCACTTCATGGGGCCAATATTACTCTGATACCAAAACCTACTAAAGATAACAGATAAAAAGAAACCTACAGACCAATATCTCTCATGAATACAGATGCAAAAATCCTAAATAAGATACTAGCGAACCAATTACAGCAAAATTTTGAAAAGATTATACCCTATGATTAAGTGTGCTGCATCCTAGGAGTACAGGGATGGTTCATGATACACAAATCAATCAATGTGATACACCACATAAACAAATTTAAAAATAAGAATCATATGATCATTCAATAGATGCAGAAAATGCCTTCGGCAAGATACAATATCCATTTATGATCAAAACACTTAGCAAAATTTGTGTAGAAGGAAAGTACCTTAACGTAATAAAGGCCATATATGAAAAACCCTCAGCCAACATTATATTTAATGGTGAAACCTAAAAACCTTCCCTCTAAGGTCAAGAACAAGGCAAGGCTGTCCATTATTGCCGCTGTTATAACATTGGATGCCCTATAGAGTGCAATCAGGCAAGAGAAAGATATAAAAGGCATCCAAATAGTAAATGAAGGAGTCAATATCACTATTTGTGGATGACATGATTCTCTATATAGAAAACCCTAAAGACTCCACAAGAACACAACTGGAAACAATAACCAAATATGGTAAAGTTTCTGGATAAAAAATCAGTGTTTAAAAATCCATAGAGTTCCTATAATGTAATAATGAATTGTCAGAGAAAGAAGTATAAAATCATTCCTTTTGCAATTTCAACAAAAAGAATAAAATACCGAGGAATAAATTTAACGAAACATGTGAAGGACCTATATGATGAAAACTACAGATCCTATTAATAGGAATCAAAGAAGGTACAAAGAAATGGAAAGATATCCCATGTTCTTAGACTGTAAGAATCAACATAGTTAAAATGACTCTATTACCAATAGCATTATGCAGATTTAATGCAATCCCCATCAAATTCCATCGGCATTTTTAAAGAAATAAAACAAAAAATTATCAGAATAGTATGCAAGCACAAAAGACACTGAATTGTCAAAGCCATTCTGAGAAAAAAAAGAATGAGGTGGGAGGCATCATTCTGCCTGACTTCAAACTATACTACAATGTGACAATAATCAAAATGGCAAGGTATTGGCAGAAAACAGACATACAGACCAGTGGAACAGAGTCAAGAGTCCAGAAGTAAACCCATGTTTATGGGCAAATAATTTGCGACAAAAGAGCCAAAAACATAAGAGTGCTGAAAGGAAAACCGTTTCAATAGATGGTGCTGGGAATACTGGAAAGTCACCTTCAAAGGACTTAAACTAGACTGTTGTCTATCACCACACACCCAAATTAACTCAATATAATATCTGAAACAATCAATGGCATAGAAGAACACATAGGAACTAAACTCATGGACCTTGAACTTAAAGAGGACCTTATGAATTTGATCTCAAAGACAAGGGAAGTAAAACCAAAAATAAATGAATGGGACTACATCAAACTAAAAAGCTTCTGTACAGAAAAAGAAACTATCAACAAGGCAAAGAGACAATCGTCCAAATGAGAGAAGATATTTGTAAGCAACGCCTTCGATAAGGGCCCAATATACAAAATATACAAAGGAGTTATAAAACTCAATAACGACAATAACAACGACAAAAACAAACGATCCAATTAAAAAATAAGCAGAGGACCTGAACAGACACTTCTCCCAAGAAGACATACAAATGGCTAACAAACATATGAAAGAATACTCAATATCACTAGCTATTAGGTAAATGCAAATCAAAACCATAATGAGATACCATCTCCCACCTGTAACAATGGCTATTAACAAGACAAGTAGTAACAAGTGTTAGGAGGTTGTGAGAGAAAAGGTACACTCATATACTTCTGGTGGGACTGAAAATTGGTACGGCCACTATGGAAAATAGTATGGAGATTCCTCCAAAAACTAAGAATTGATCAACCATGTGATCCAGCAATCCCTCTACTGGGTATTTACCCCAAAAACTTGAAAACTCATATCCAAAAATATATTTGCACACCAATGTTCATAGCAGCATTATTCATAAGAAGAGATGAAATGCACCATTTGCAGCAATATGGATGGACCTCGAGATAATCATGCTAAAGGAAATAAGCCAGACAGATAAAGTTGAAAACCACATTATATCACTTATATGTGAGATATAAACCTAAAAGCAACAAACGAAGAGGACAAAGAAACAGAGACTCGTGGACATGGACAATAGACTAGTGGTATCAAAGTTAAGGAAGGACAGGGATAGGGAAGGTAGACGGGGTAAAAGGGGTCAAATATGTGGTGACACATAAATCTAAATATGGGTGTGAACACACAGTGCAATATATATATGCCTTACTGTTAAACTGTACACATGAAACTTACTGGATTTTGTTAATCAATGTCATCATAATAAAACATTATTAAAAAAAAATGGAAGTAGGCTGATGATGAAAAAACTGTGATCTAGGTAGCTTTGATTTTTTCTAAAACTGACAAGTAACTTGAGTTTGTTCTCTTCATTTTCTCCTCTCTAAGGTCAAGAAACAACCTCTTCCAGAGTGTTAGAGATCTTGCTTCCCATAATTTTTTTCAGCTTGGGGTCACACTCTTATAAAAATTCTCTACAGGTTTGAACTTTTCTTACATCGACAACTCTGTGAGAGTGTCCTAGGTATGACATACATAGGACACTCTCACAGAGTTGTCGATGTAAGAAAAGTTCAAACCATGCTAATCGGACTCTAGGCTTCCAGAACTTTACATAATCATTAAACATTTAACTTCTCTCATGTACTGACTTCTGATTCCAGGAACCTGCTAATCTGCATGGACAGGACCTCAAATTAAAGTTGTTTGCTTTGTTTCTGGAAAAAGGACAGCCCCTTCCCCTGTGCTCCCCACCTCCCCATGTCCTCCCCCACCTCCTGATGTCCTTCCATTTATCTATATGCAGCTTCAGAGCCTCTCAACTTTTCTAGCTGCCCATCCCACCACTGGCCTGTATTTGAAGAAACCAAAGGAAATAAAGGACCATGTTTGAAATTCAAAAGAAGACTTCATTGTTAAGCACCTAGAGATTATCAAGAATGGTCAGATCAACAAAACCTCCAGACACTTTCACTGAAAATCTGAGCCCAATGTGTGAGAAAGAGTCATTTTCTTTGCTTTTCTTTGCCTCTTGGGGATCACAGAGAATTTTAAAATAATAAGGATGATAACCAGAGTATTGAAGAAAGTATATAAAAGTAAAGAAGTAAACGAATGATTTAAAAAAAAAAAGACTGCATCTCTCTCCATCAAAATTTTACTCACCATTTATTTGAATCACATTTTAGTGTTCAGAACATGACATCGTTGAACTAAAATCTCTGGGTTTAATAGCAGAAGAAGCAGACAACACGGTCAAGTCTTTTTCTTGTACCTTCTACCTTGAAAAATTGGTAACATTTTTCTGCTGTGTCCCATTCCAGCTTAAAACATGTGGCTTCCTTCTGGCATCTTGTTATCACTGGGTCAGACTGCTTCCCATAGAAGGAAAGTCTAACAGTTCTGGAGACTGGTGGCAATGGAAAGAGCATATCCTGAGCTGGAATTAACAATGACAGAGCAACTTTATGGTTCTACTATGGCTTTCTCTGGTCAGACCAATTGACATAAACAGGACTTTTTTAGTCCTAGTCTTGGTGCCCAGACTTGCTCTGGTCTACTAATGACAGTATTTATTGTAGGTATTTCAGCTCATCAAGTGTGGCTGAGCAAGTGTGGCAGGGGTAAGTGGGAAAAAAAAAACTAAAATAGGTTCTTTTCATCTCTCCAAAGATTGGGAAGCTTATGATCCAGGGTTCTGAGGCAATGTACCATTGCCTAATGGTACGTAGGTGAAATGACAGCATACAGAGCATGGCTTTCATAAAAGCTCTGATTAGTGAGCATGCCACCTTAAATGCCACTTCCTCCATTACCGCCTCTGGGACTGAATGGAGGGTAATTCTCTTATCCTTGTATAAGAACTATCTTTTTCTCTAGGTCTTGGTGTGCTCCTGTGTAATATAAATATAGTTATTATGTCACTGAAGTCTTGTGAAAATTGAACAATGTAAACTGATTTATAGATACAGAATTTTATGTATATATAATCCTTAAATGCCACTTCCTCCATTACCGCCTCTGGGACTGAATGGAGGGTAATTCTCTTATCCTTGTATAAGAACTATCTTTTTCTCTAGGTCTTGGTGTGCTCCTGTGTAATATAAATATAGTTATTATGTCACTGAAGTCTTGTGAAAATTGAACAATGTAAACTGATTTATAGATACAGAATTTTATGTATATATAATATAAACATAGTGGCAAGAATTAGAAGTTAGGGGACATAGGTTCTTCCAGTTCCACCTCTGTCAGTAACTGTAAGATATTGAACAAGTTGCCTCCTCACTCTGAATCACAAATTTCCCCACCTATACAAGCAGAAGTCTGAATGATTTTATTCATCCTATTAGCAAATATTTCTCGAGAACCTACTATGTTTCCTGCAAATACCATATAATTTTACTTGTATACAAAATCTAAAAAAATCAAAAAATGAACAAACAAAGCAGAAACATATTTATAGATTCAGGAAACAAACTAGTAGTTACTAAATAGGGAGAGGTTTGGGGTGGATAAAAGCGATTAAGAGGTACAAATTTCCAGTTATAAAATAAATAAGTCAAAGGAGTATAATGTACAACATAGAAAATGTAGTCAATAATATTGTAATAACTTTGTATAATGACAGATGTTAACTAGACTTATTGTGATGATCATTTAATGATGTATATAAACATTAATCACTATGAAATACACCTGAAACTAATAGGACGTTGTATGCCAATTATACTTCAATTAAAAAAAAAAGAAAGAAAGTTATGTCAAAACCACAAAATGGATGAACCCTGAGGACATTATGTTAAGTGAAATAAGCCAGTCACAGAAAGACAAATGATTCCACTTATATAAGGTATATAATGTAGTTAAACTCATAGTAACATAAAGTAGAATATGGTCACTAGGGGAGGGCTGGAGAAGGAAATAGGGAGTTGTTTCAGTTTTGCAAAATGAAAATAATTCTAGATATCTTGCACAATGATGTGCATATAGTTAATACTAATGTACCATATACTTAAAAATGGTTAATGTAATTTTCAGTATGTGATTTCTCCCTCCAGCTTTATTGAAATATAATAGACAATTAGTTGCTCATATTTACATTGTAAAATTCAACAAGTTTATTTTCAATTATAGTTGGTATACAAAAATATATTATTAGTTTCAGTTGTATAACATAGTGATAGAGCTGAAGTGATCACCCTATTTATCTAGGACTCCTCTTCTCTCTTACATATTTATTACAACATTGTTGGCTATTTTCCTTATGCTAAACTTTATATCTCCATGACTTTTTTGTAATTATCCATTTGTATTTCTTAATCCCTCTGCCCTTTTTCACCATCCTCCCAATCCCCTCCCATCTAGTAGCCCTCAAAATATTCTCTGTATCTATGAGTTTGTTTCTATTTTCGTTGTTATCGTTGTTTATTTTGTTCTTTAGATTCCATATGTACATGAAACGTGGTATTTGTCTTTATCTGACTTACTTCATTCAGAACAATGCCCTCTAGGACCATCAAGGCAATATCTTTTCCCACCCCTTCCTTTTAGTCTGTATTTGTCTTTTAATCTGACATGAGTCTCTTGTAGGCTGCATATGTAGGAGTCTTGATTTCCTATCCATTCAGCCACCATATCCTTTGGTTGAAGCACTTAATTCTTTTCTATTTGAGGAAATCATTGATAGATATGTAATTATTACCATTTTTTATTCATGATTCTGATACACGTCTTTTCTCCTTAAAGGATATCCTCCAACATTTTCTGTAATAGTGGCTTGGTGTTGATAAATTCCCTTAGCTTATTTTTCTCTGGAAAGCTCTTTATCTGTCCTTCCACTCTAAATGATAGCTTTGCTGGATAAAGAATTCTTGGTTGTAGATCCCGGGTTTTCATCATGTTGAATATTTTATGCTAAGTCCTTCTGTCTTGCATGGTTTCTGCCAGTCTTATGGGTGCTCCCTTGTAGATAACTAACTGCTTTTCTCTTGCTGCTTTTAAGATTCTCTCTTTGTATTTAACCTTTGGCATTTTGATTATGATGTGTCTTGGTGTGGGCCTCTTTGGGTTCATCTTGTTTGGGACTCTCTGAACTTCTGGGGTTGTATGTCTTTTTCTTTCATCAAGTATGTATGTTGGGAAGTTTTCCATCATTATTTCTTTAAATAGCTTTTCCATTTCTTGTTCTCTCTCTTCTCCTTCAGGTACCTCTATTATACAGATGTTTTTACACTTAATTTTCTCCTGAAGACTCCTTAAATTATTATTATAGTCTTGGCTTCTTTTCTTTTGCCATTCTGATTGAGTGTCTTTTGATTCCCCATCTTCTATATTGGTGGTTCGATCCTCTTCTTTATCCAGTCTGTTGATTCCCTCTAATATGCTCTTTATCTCAGATAATGTATTCTTCATGTCTTACTGGTTCCTTTTTATAATTTCCATTTCCATTTTTATGTTTTTTATCTCTTTGTTAAAGTTCTCTCTGAGTTCATGTACACTTCCTCTAAGTTCAATGAGCATCTTTATAACCAGTGTTTTAAACTCTGCATCTGTTAGATTGCTTGACTCCATTCTTCCTGGAAATCTGTTGTTCTCTCATATGGTTTCTGCTTCTTTGTCTTCCCATTTTGGCTTCCTGTCTGTGTCTATTTCTATGTACTAAGTCTCTCGGTCTTATTAGCATGGCTTTCTGTAGTAGGTGTCCAGAAGCACAGTCCTGAGAGGGGTTCAGCTGCAGGCCAATTTTAGCCCCAGCCTGTGTCCCTCCAGGGCCCCCCTTTAAGATTCAGCAAGCAATCCCCAGCTGCTGTGCTTATAGTTGCCTCAAGAAACCATGCCAAATATCGAGGTCAGCTGCCACCAGTGTGGGTCTTGGAGCTTGCTCAGCAAGTTGCACAGGACTGGCCAAGGACACAACTAGATGTGGCTTGGGTATGGCCATAAGTTGGGAGAGGCAGAGTTTCAGAGAATCCTCTGGGTGAAGCGATCTCTGTTATACAGTTTGATGACATCTCAGCTATGGCAGTGCTACATCCTCACACTGGAAGTGAGGAAGGCTCAACAGAAGAACAATTGACTCTGCCAGCACTTCTGCCCGGGAGAAAGCCATGTGCCCTACCCTTGCTACGACAACTCAGTGCCCTTATTCAAGTCCCTGATGCTTCCCGCCCCCTAGCAGCTGACCAGGTACTGGTGCTCAGAGCCAGTGAATCCATCACCCCAAAAGAGTGGTCATGGACATGGCTCCTTTAAGAGGCATCTACAACTGCTGGCTGCCATCGTTGCAGCCTCTGTCCCACTCAGCTGCTCGGGACCAGGCAGCCTCACGTTTGCACCCCGTTCTACCTCCTCCTATCGCAAGGTGATTTCCTATTTCTCTCCCCAGTTGTAGGGCTTCTGTTACTCTACACCCCAGACAACTCTGTTTCTGTTTGCTCCATATTTTCATCACAATTTTGATGTGGTCGTAAGAGCAGATGAACAAAGCCTCTATCATCTACAGCATTTTGCCCAGTCTCTTTCATATGAGCTTTTTACCACAGTGATAAAAATGAACATTTTAAAAAAGAAAAGAAAAACTCCTGAGCAAAACAAACAAACAAACAAACAAACAAACAAACAGCCAGACACAAAAGAGTACAAACTGTATGATACCATTTATATAAAATTCTAGAACAGGCAAAATTAAGCTATAGAGACAGAACACAGATCACTGGGCTGGGGGTGAAAGAGGAAACTGAATATAAAAGGCCACAAAGGAACTTTCTTGGATGATGAAAAGCACTTGTATCTTGATTGTGGTGGTAGTGGTAGTTACATGGGCATACACTTTGTCAAAACTTACCAAACTATACATTTAAAATGGGTATGTTTTATCATATATACACTTTCTCTGAGGTGAAATTCAATTTTTAAAAAAGCCCCCAAAAAGTGAAATTTAGATTGCCAACTGTTCTATCCGGTAGCCTAGGGAAGCAAATATCTAAATTTCTTTCATCCCCTCTGGTGAAATTACATTTTTGGAGAATAAAGTTGACCCAGACAGACTCATCACATTATGATCCTCCATTTCTAGTCATTTTATCATCATAATTCTATTCTTTAAGAAAGTGAGAAATAAATATAACTTGCGCCTCAACTTTAACATGACATTTGGAAAAGATTCCCATATTGTTAAATTAATTTCTAATAACTACCTCCACTATTTTTGTACCTGGGAAAGTTTTTATTTTCTAAGCCTGAGTAAAAATCTTGTATCTACTTATATAATGCTATCAATTAATTTTTACTACTTTGAATTCTTATAATCTAGCATCTCTGATGCCATTAAGTGATTGTAACCCCTAATAAAATAAGCTATCACAATTCTTTCTGCCTCTGTTTGAAATTGTGTCCACCCATGAAGACTGGATAAATCCTCCGTTCTGATCCTAAAGTGAATAGTGGTTTCTTATAACAACATTGGAAATTCAGGGAAAGGAAACTGAAGGAGAACAAGGAAACGCTGAAAGATCCAGATGAAAGAGAGTGAAATAGAGGAGAACTCAGTACTTTAAAGTAGCAGGACACTTCAAAGATTGTCTCAAGTCCAATTCTTCCATTTTAAAGATGATGAGACTGAGGCTCAGAAAGGGAAACAGACATTTCCACAACACAAAGCTAAGCCCAGAATCAGGTTCTCTGGATCTCAAAACAGTACTTTTTACACCATCAATGCAGCCTGGATGGGGGGAAGGGGCTGGGAGATTTGCAGGAGAAGAACAGGAAACTGGAAACAGAAGGAAACTAAGAAGCACTGGGGGGAGGAGGACAGAGTATGAAACAGGAAGAGAGAGAAAGAGAAAATTTGTCAGATAGTACAAGGGTCAAACCACCTTGATCCCTTTTCCTAAACAATCTCCGATCATGGGCAAACATCCTCATTTACGTCCTTGACAGTGTCTTTCCCACAGTTATGAAAGAACACAGGAAGATCTAAGGAAACCTATCTGGAGAAGCAAAGCTAAACCGGGTAGGATCTGAAAATAGACCTAATATCCATGGATTTCCTTCCCACCCAGAGGTGCCAGATGGACTGGAGCCAAATTTGGATATGTCTGTGGCCAGTGATTGCCCTGAGGTTGGAAAGAGGCAAGGGAATAACAAAGAGTCACAAGTTCACCTCTCAGAGATAATAATATTCTCTGCTTCTTCACCCCTCCCTCTACCCATTGCTGTGGTAGTCCAGCCACAGCTTTCAGTCTCCTTCTCCTGCCAAAGGCTTTATTGTTAATTTTGGGGGTAGGAGAAAATGGGAGCCCATTGAGTTTCAAGCCTCAGCTCACTGTATTAGAAGAAAGAAAAGCAAGGTAGAGAAGGGGTGTAAGGTAATCAGGAGGACCAAGGGATATGATTTCAACAGTGCAGCCTAGTGGTTAACATAAGTTAGAACATTGTTAAGAAAATGAACCAGGCTGCTTCCGTTCAAATTATGCTTGCCATTTAAAAGCTGTGTGTCTTGGGCAAGTCACTCTGCTCCTTTGTGTCTCAGTTTCTTGACATGTAATAAGAAGAATAATAATACTTCCCTGAGAATTGTTATGAGGATAAAACAAGCTAATAAAGTGTTTAAAACAGTATCTGGCATATAGCAGATACTTAAATGTTAACTTCCTTTCATATTCAGATCTCTACAGGGGTATTATGCTGAAAGTGAAGCCAATTATCTTCTACATGGCCCAAAGTAAGGGTTTAGATTTAGGATTAGTGGATGCTAGCTGCAAGAAGATAATGTCTAAGTTGGACATAAGGAAGATCTTTTAATAGTTAGAGCTTTCCTAAGATGGAACAAGTTATCTTCTAAGCTATTGCTGTAGAAAATAGCAAGGAGGGAATAAAAGAACTAGATAAAGGAAGAAGCAAGTTTTAAATGGTCTTTACAATCTCTTCCCTCTAGCCAGAATAGATTACTATTTCATGAGGCTGATATGGAATAACTCACCTCATCAGAAATGGAGCTGGGCTCTACACAGAAGTGAGGAACTGCAGTATCCATTGGTGAGAGACATATAGGAGCCAGACTCACCAGTGCTGCCAGCATCATGAAATTCCACTCCTATTCACTCAATTGAGAAATTCTAACAGTAGAAGTCAGACAGCTCTTTGTATCTTTGTTCTGACAATCTTTGGAAAAGTACAGCTAGGAAACAGACTGGGCCTGAGGAATGAGCAGAGTAGTACTGAGAACTAGAGGTGTGAGTGCCTGCTGGGAAATTATTTAAAACAAATTAAAAGTAAATATTCATTTTATCAGATCAATGCCACAGTACTGAGTATCAGGTATATAATTTTAGCCAAATCTTCAGAGATGCCATTAAGTTTTTGTGTGACTTTGGGCAAGTTTCTTCCTCTCTCCAGGCCTCCACTTTCTTGACTGTAACCCAAGGGGGTGGGACCAGCGTGCTTCAAAGTGAATTGACTATATAGTTTATCATCAAAACTGAGAAAACATTAACAATCAGTCTGTGATAATTGGTGGCACTAGGCTGTTCTGGGAAAACTGGGATGTATGGTCACCCTAAGTGTGACTATCTCTGACCATCGGATTCTACAGGAGGGACAAGGAATCCAAATATTTGATCCCAGGATTTTAGAACAAATGTTTGGCTCCTAGATGGCTGCAAGAATATTGGTGGCACATTAAATACCAAGTCAATAAATTGGAACCTTACTATTTGAAGGGGCTGAGCCCAGGTCCCTCAGATATATTACATTATCCACTTAGAAAAGGAAAGGCCAATTAACTTCCTAAGATTCCCTGCTCCTTGGAAATTTCAGCTTCCCTAAGAATGATGTCTGAGACTCAAAGACTCTCAGAAATTGGAAAGCTCTTGAAATCATCTAGGCCAGTGTGCTTCTATTTATTTTATTTTTCATTTTAGCAGTTGGAACATCATTTCAAATGAACTTGTACTCTAAACTCAATATATAAAATAAGAGTAGAGCTTCTCTGGTTGAACGGGGTGCAAGTAGAGAGATCAAATCCTGACTTACTTGGCTTCCCCCTGATCCCCACCCCTGAAACCCTAGAAGTCAACAGCACTCAGTTCAACATTCTGACATGACAAAAACACCAGGCCCAATCTAAGGAGCTGGGTTTGCAGCCAAGATATGTGGAATGCTGATAACTGTATGTATCACGCCAGCTGTATATCTTCATTTTACAGAAAGGCAGAGAGGGAAAACAGCTGGTAGAATTTGAGGGAACCTCTATAAACTTTGGAAAGACTTCAAAACAAAGAGCTTGGGGTTACCCAATACAAGAAAGATGGAATAGACTCTGAACACCTCACCATTCCAATCACCAAATCTCTGCTCCCACTTCGCCTACCCTCTAGAGGTTCAGTGTCTTGTCCTTTTGCATCCCTAACAGAAAGGAAAGAAGTCCAAGAAATTTATTTCAGCTGAATCTTGAAGATTCCAGCTTTTTTTTTTCTTTTTGGTAAGAGGCCCATTAGATTCACTAGAGGAAAATACTAGATTTTCAAAAGATTCTCAATTAGAGATATGTGTCTGAGTCACCAGAATTCATATGGTTTGGGCTACTACATGAAATCAATAACTACTTTTCAGGACCAGCTAACATCCACACTGGCCAGGTACCTTATAGTATCTTTCCCTTGCAGGACCACAATTTTTTGCTCATCAAATCAGTATGATCAGGTTTCAGCTAGTTTTACTTACAACTTCTATTTTGCTTTAGATCCTCAGTAAACTTTAACTCTATGTATATGCAGCAAATGATATTTTCTGGGATCACAGAATCCTTGAATAACAGACATGAAATCTATTTGAGACCCTACAGAGTTTTTCCAAATCTGTTTTCCTCCAATCATTTCCACATTAACTCTTCCACATCATCGCCAGAAAGCCTAGCATGGACTGATAATTTCATCAGGTAATAAAGACATTTTTTTTCGCCTTTTGCTTGGATGGTGGCTCTTGTTCCCTAATTTAATTAAGCCATAAGTATATTATGTTCAGAGAAGGATAATTGAGACAGAGAAGGGATCTAGAACCATGTTATGTAAAGAAATATGGAAGGGCCTGGGCTAGTTTAGCCCAGAGTAGTGTGATGTCTTCAAATATCCACAGATAAGTGGGGGAACTTTATTCTTTGTAATTTATACTTCTTTCTGAATATTCTCAGTAACAGGGAATTCTTTGGCACCCATGAGTCTTTTATTTGCAGCAGTTGAAATGTTTGAAATGTTCTTGTGTGTAAAAAGGCCCTTCAAACAGTTGTAGACAGCTTTCCCACCCCACCCCACCCCACCCCATCCCCTTCTCATCCCATCTCAAAGATCCTTTTCTTCTCCCAGCTAACTGTTTCTATGTTTTTTATTCATTACCTGAAAATATTTCAAGGATCCTTACCATCCTATTTAATCTCTCATGAAAACATTGCAGCCTGTCAGTGTCCCTCTGAAAATACAGGGCCTAAAGTCAGTCTATAATACATCAGGTGAAGAAGAGAGTGGAAACTTTCTGAGTCTTTCTGCATCTTTCTGAGCCTTTCTGGATCTGGATACCATTTCTATTAAGATCATCTGAAGTCAAAATATGTGTTTTCCTTACCTGTAAGCTCAATATATCAGCAATAAAATATAGGTTCAAAACACCTATCTTTTGTCTTTTTCACAAATATTTGTCTATAAGTCATGTCTTTCTAAATCTTTTAAAGATTTTATTTTCCCTCTTTCTCTTGTTTTTGGAGGAAGGGCTCCCAAGGTCACAAACTTGCATTTATGTGTATTAGAATTCTTATTGCCCTTTTGAATCCCAATTTTGTAACTATATTTCCCTTCTTTTCATTTTAATATTCATTATGCCATCAATATCATCCTCCTACTTGAGCACAAAATTTTCAAAGAGAATGAAATTAAAGCATACCTTTTTGTTCTTCTTCAGAAATTGTCCTTCAGACTCATGTCCTTTCTAAAAATATATTTTATATGTACTCCTTAACCAGCAGTTCTGAGGCCATTCCAAACACTTACAAATCCCCCTAAATCTAATCTCCATATATCTCTAACAGGAAGAGACTTTACTCAATGCTTTGAGAGGCCTCGATATTCTATTTCTCCAGCATCCTTCCTTGTTTCCATTCCAGAAATCCTATTGCAAAAAGAAACTGAGTTATTCTGCCAAGACCTATCTTCAGTAAACGAACATCAGGCCTAATGATTATGAATTCCTCTTCTAAAAGCTTCAGAAATAAACTTGTAAATAATTTTAGATTCTTGGAAAAAGCAACATCAAGAAGATGAATTTTGTAATACTTTTCCTTCTTTTTAAAATATAGGACTACAACTGGCCATCTCTAGATATGTGACATCTCTGTGACTACCTAGTAACTATTTTCAGTGGTTCAGTAGTTTTCATCCACATGTTTTCTCAGTGCCCAGGGAAACCATTCTTCTAGCTGGGAGACTTACATCTAATTCTGGCAGTAAGGTGCTCTCTTTCCATCTCTAATCCATTGCAAATGTCATCTCCTTCCTACCAATATTTGGCTTACTCTTTCTGATCTGGTACTCTCCTTCTTCCTGACAAAGAAGATGGAAGCCAAATGAGAGTTTGTTCCTTTCTTTTACAAGTAAAGAACTGAAGCTCACAGAGAAGAAGGGAACACAGTGTATTAGTGATAGGGCCAGGACCAAAGACCAGTTATTCAGGTACCCGCCTCTCTTTGTACTTTACCATGGACATTTCAACAAAAAGTTATTAAATTACTAACCCATGATGCATTATCATTCCCATTATGTTAGAATGAACTATCTCGGTGGACTTCTCTGAGATCCAAAAAATTTAAATAATTTGACCAAGGACTTACTGGTGACATTAAGGTTAGGTTCAACACAAGGCCTAGAAAGGATGGGAGAGAGTATTGAAACTCCAAGAACAGAAAACTGGGTGATGAAGGAAAATGCAGGTGGCAACTAAAAGATAAGTTATTTGTATATTCCAATTGTGTCTAGTGTGTCTAGTGCCCACTGCCTTGTCCACACCTAGTCCACATTGGGATTGGCTGGGGGACCGTAAGTGAAAAGTTTGACTCTAAGATTTTCTGAATACTTTAGAGTCTCAAGAGTTCTAAAAGCAGCAAAAGAAGCCTCCTCGAGACTCCAGCAAAGGCAAGGACAGATGATGCTTTATAGTCCTATTATCCTTTTCAAGCATTTGGCCCTTCGGGAAAAGGTTGAGGGCCTTCTAGGATTTCCAGGCTGGAAAGGCAATCACTACCCAAAGCAGCAGGCTCCACCTACTGGAGGGTCATTCCACCTGCCTCAGCTTTACAGGAAAGAGTATTAAAGGCTGGCCCAAACAGTGACTCCTGTGTTTAGTTGGGGCCTTCTTTGTTTTTGTTTGTTTTTTGTTTTGTTTTGTAGTTTTTGTTTTTGTTTTTGTTTTTTTGTGTTTTTAATGGAATTTAAAACACATTGGGGACAAATTTTCAATAGTTATAAACGACAACACACTGGAAAAACTACATCCAAAAAACAAAACAAAACAAAACAAAGCAAAACAGATTGAATCCTTTCTCTTTTCTTGTCATAACCTCCAAAGATCAGAGAAAGACTACGAATGTGCCTTTTCCCTTTAATTGCTCTATTTCTCAAAATTTACGGACTTAATCTTGGGGATACAGTTTTCATTCTACCTAGAGGCTCTGTAGAAAGGTCAGCGCCTCCCCGCGGGAGTTATGGCAATACAACGGGCAATGCTCCGTAGCCTAGAATAAATGCAGATATCACTCTCAGAGTGGAATTTTCTAGATCTTTTGCAGTGAGTGTGTGTCCCATGTTAGAAAAGTCAGCCAACGACTACCAACCATTGCATGAAAAAATTCCTTATCACAGGCATGGCCACCCTCGCCCTGGGGGCTTTCGGTCAGTGCTTCAAGGACTGTTTCTCTTCACTGGCCCACAGCTGAGCACGGTAGCTTCCAGCCATAGTTGGCTGCGGGTCAGGGATGAGAGGTCCGCCCGGCAGGTCACAGGCCAATGAAGTGCCCTTATTCTCTCTTTGGCACTCCAGACCAGACCTCTCCCGGGTGAGCTGCAGGGTTAGAACATCAGGACAGCACGGGGCGCGCTGTCAGCTGTGAGACGCCCCATCGCTTACCTGGAGTCTCGAGGAGGGTGATCAGAAAGTGGAAGGCAAAGGCAGCCAGGGCACCATAACCATGGCGGGGCTCGACCATCCTGGAGCACAGAGAGCAATGCAGCACTCTCTTCCTCCTGAGTTATCTCGCTCTTCGCTCCGATGAAAAAGGCAGGGAGTGGGGATTAAGGGTTTAGGTAAGGGATCTAAACTGCGTTCTCTGACTTCTCACCTCTGAGTTCTGACCCTATAACGCTTCCCTTCCCCCTCCTTTGCTACTGTCTCAGTCCAGGGCTGCCCTCTTCTCCTGAGATCTCTCCTAGCGGCCTCAGAAATACCAGCTATTCCTTTTTTGAGACGTGCATAGCCTAGGCAGTCTCACAGGGACTCTCGCTCTCTGCCTAACACCCAGTCTCCTCCCAGGCCCGCAATTCCTTGGCAACCTTTGGCGGTAGGTGAGCTGTCCGGTTCAGAGTGCCCCTACCCTGAACCTGAGACTAAAGCAGTCTGCGACGGCACAAGTACTGCTCAGCTTCTCTGAGGCGCTCTCAACTTTCTGTCTCTGCTGAGAGGAAGCAGCAGTTTGTCTCTGGAAGGAGGAAGGTCGGGAAACCGGGAGAGCAAAAGAAGGAGGGAGGAACCAAGAAAGGGAGCCTGACGGACTGTGGTGTTCTTCCAGAGCCCAGAGGAGGCTAGTGCAGCTATTCAGGATGACCCTACAGCTAAGTGCCTCAGTGCACTAGGGAGGGAGCACCTGATGGAGCTGCATTTCCTTTTCCTCCTTTCGAGAGCCCACAGGTTCCCTCCTCCCTGCTGATTTCTTCTTGGCCTGAATTTGGGACGATATCCGGGAAGGATGAGGAGGAGGAGTTCTTTGGGGAAGGAGAGGAAACACAGACGTCATCACTAGTGCTCTCCAAGGAAAACAGTTCTGGGACTGGCTTCCGGCCTTCTGAGGCAAGAAGTTGAGTCTCCCCAGAAGGTGAGGGCTGGGGGCAGATGAGTACTACAATCTGCTATGGTCATACTGGGTAGGAATAGAAAAAGAGAACAGCACTCGGGCAGCTGGAGGTGTTATGGGAATACAGATTCTAGGAATGTAATTGGTAAGCAGCAACGGGCATGTGGTAGGGGGTGTTAGAGACTACAATGAGTGGAGAGCCCCAGACTTCAAGAGCCAGATGGAGCCCTTACAGATCACTAGTTCTAACCTTTTGAGTTACAGAGGAGGAAACTGAGGCATGAAGAGGTCATTTGTCTTTCCTTAAGCAACACAGCAAAACAGAGTGGTTGCCTGGAACTGAATGCCTCTTTTAAATTTCTCTACTCCTATCTTTTCCCCATGAAGAGAAGGGTTTGGGCTATGGAAAGAAGAGAGTGTGATACATACTTCCTCGAGGGAGAAGGAGAGAGCTTCAGGCTGATACTCTACTTCCACTTCCCTCTTTCTCCCTGAAACTGTGGAAAGAAAATCCAACAGGCCACCTGAGTCCCTCATGACGTTGGACTTGGGGACAAAGACTCTCCTTCCCACAGGCTGCTAGCCAAGAAAAACTGAATCAAAGAAAGAATAAATAAGTGACCCCAGATCACACACATAGAAAGTGGTGAGGCCTGGATTCATACTCAGATTTGCTTGATTCTAGAGCTCACATTCAAACCATTGAGATTGTACTTGTGAAAACACTTTATTGATGTAAAGGACTAATAGAATCAGAAATATTTCAAGAGTTTTCCAATCTAACCCTTTTAATTTATACAAACAGAGTAAAAGAAGTACAGAGAAGGGAAAGGACATGTCCAAGATCACTTAGTGATCTATTGACCAAGGCAAGGCTAGAACTGAGAAATCTTGAAATTCAGTCAAGGGTCCTTATTTTAACATGTTTCCATTTCCAACTTTGGCTCTCCTAGAGGAAATAGTTGCACAATAATCCAAACATTAGGAATTATTTTATGAGTTTCCATTTTGGTGCTCACACTGGGAAGTGTTGTGGACAATTGGCTAGATTACCCAGAGGGAAAATTGAAGTGGCTCAGTGAGATAATAGCTGGGTTAAGAGCAGAATATAAAGCCAGGAAAGAACATGGAAGAGATCGTTCACTTTATTATGGACTCACATGAAGAGATCCTGCTTGTAAAGTGGAACCAAGAGGCAGTCCCTTCCTTTGCCTCTGAAAGAATGTGTGTGGCAGTACAAAATTATCCCAGACTAAATTAGATGTCCTAGCTGTCTCCTCTTCTTCCCAGCTGCCAAAAGATCTGTCATGCTTGTGAAATTATAGGCAATTAAATAAATAATCATAAAAATAAATAAAATCAATTTTAAATTACTTTAATAGACCATGTTCTGCTAGAGATAAAACAAATGGAAGTGGCCTGAGGAGTAATGGCAGATTGTGACAGTGCCCAATTGACATTTGCAAGAAGCTCTAAATAACTATCTCAGAACCAACAAATATTCACCATAACCCCAATAGATACTCTGGGCTATTGTTATATTTATATTAGTCAAAAGATAGCAGCACCAAAAAGAAAGGCATTTCGGGATGATACTCAAAGCTGGAGACATTTAGGAGATGGATGTCATAGGGTCGTGATGAAGCTCACAAAACTGACCTTCTAGGGTCTTGGTAATCAAGAAGAAAGCAAGTAATAGATGTAAGACCTGAAACCATAACACTCCTAGAAGAAAACATAGGCAATAAATTCTTTGATATTGGTCTTAGGAATAATTTCTTGGATGTGTTTTCTAAAGCAAAGACAACAAAAGCCAAAATAAACAAATGAGACTACATCAAACTACAGAGCTTTTGCACTGCAGTGGAAACCATCAACAAAACAAAAAGGTAATTTTCTGAATGGAATATGATATTTGCAAGTGATATATTCAATAAGAGATTAATATCCAAAATATATAAAGAAATCATACAGCTCAACATTAAAAAATACAATTAAGAATTGGGCATAAGATATGAATAGAAATTTCTCTAAAGAGGATGTAACTAATCATAAGGGAAATACAAATCAAACCACAATGAGAATGAGATATCACCTTAAACATTTCAGAATGGCTATCATCAATGAATCAAGAAAAAAGTGTTGGGAAGATGTGGAGAAAAGGGAACCCTAATGCACTGTTGGTGAAATTGTAAATTGGTGAAACCACTATGGAAAACATTGTGGAGCTTTGTCAGAAACTTAAAAATAGAACTACCATATGACCCAGCACTTCTACTTCTGGGTATTTGTCCAAAGAAATCCAGAACACTAATTCTTAAAGATATATGATCCTCTATGTTTATTGCAACATTATTTGCAATAGTCAAGATAAGGAAGAAACCTAAGTGTTCGTCAACAGATGAATGGATAAAGAAGAGATGACACATATATACAATGGAACATTACTCAGCCATAAAAAGGATGAAATATTTTCTTTTATGAGAATGTGGATGGACCTAGAGGGTACTATGCTAACTGAAATAAGGCATACAAATAAAGACAAGTACCATATGATTTCACTTATACGTAGAATCTAAAAAAACAAAACAAATGAACAAACAAAACAGAAATGAACTTATTGATACAAAGTGCAAACTGATGGTTGCAAGGTGAGAGAGGGGTTGGGCTGATAGGCAAAGATGAAAGGAGTTGAAAAGCACAAATTGCTAGGTATAAAAAAAACAGTCACAGAGATGTAAAGTATAGCATAGAGAAAATAGTCAATAATTTTGTAATAACTATGTATGGTGCCAGATGGGTACTAGATTTTCAGGAGTGATCACTTCATAGGATATAAATGTCTAATCACTATGCTGTAAATCTGAAACTAATATAATATGGTATGTAAACTATAATTTTAAAAATAAAATATAAATAAATAAACAAACAAACAAAAATTTAAAAAGAAGATGACAAACTTGTTGGAAACATGGCAGAGTGAAAAATGTCCTCAAATCTCTCCCCTTGAAACAACAATAAGCTGAACATCTAAAACTGAACAAAAAAAGACCACCCAAACTACACCCAAAGAGCACATCTGAGAGTGGGCTCTGTGCATAACAGCTACCACAGGTTAGAACCCTGAGTGTTGGTCAGTGGACTGCAGGAGGAGGGAGAAGGGTGAAGATGTGGCGACGTCCCTGAACAGCCTTGCCTGGGAAAGCTGTGAACTCCCCTCGGCCGACTGGCGGCAGGACTCAGTCATCAGGGCAGAAAGCAGAGAAGCTATATCAGACTGCAGAGAAAGAACGGTTAATTTTTTCTGGCAGAGTTGCAAAACCAAGACTGAGCTGCAGCCCCTAACTCCCAAACCAGAGGGCCTCTCCCCGCCATACCCTCTGAGAACAATTACCATGGAGCCTGAAAGGAATCTGAACAAACACAGCCAAGACTGTTGATGACAGTGATAGGGACTGATACTGAGGGTAACAAGTGTGATTAAATATCTACAAGAAAATTTAAAAAAGGCATTATTTAGGTTTTATACAAAGCAGAGATACAAGAGGCTTAGACACCACCTACTGCAAACCAAAAGAAAAGCGCCTTCTTTGCAACAGGATAAAGAGAGATCCTTAGAGAATAAATCTTCCTTCTGGAAAAACAGCAGAATACACTTCCATTAATTCCCAGGCAGAGAAATAACCAATTAAACACCAGGAACAACCAAGGTGGCAAGACATCTCAGAAAGAAAGAGAAAAATCTCCAGAAAATAAGCATACAGACGTAGAAATATGCAACTTAAATAACAGAGAATTCAGAATGGAACTTTTGAAAAAACTCAGTGAGTTCCAAAATGAGACATATCGACAATTTCAGGAATTAAAAAAGCAAATAGGTGGGCAGAGCAAGGAGATTGAAACCATCATAAATAACAGAATAGATCTTCTGGAGATTAAAAAAAACACACACAAAATGCAAGAGTTGAAAAATGAAATAGCAAGCTTGGGAAATAGAGTCAACCAAATGGAGGAAAGGATCAGTGATATTGAAAACAGAAATCTAGAAATAATTCAGAAGGAAGAAGAGAGAAACCGAAGAATGAAAAAGAATGAAAGAGAAATACAAGACCTAGCAGATACCATCAGGAGAGGAAATATAAGAATAAAGGGCATTATCGAAGGTAAGGAAAAGGAGCAGAGACTAGCAAGCATTTTCAGACAAATAATGGAAGAAAATTTCTCAAATCTAAGGAATGAGCTACAGCTTGAAATTCAAGAAGTCAACAGAACAGCCAATTATCT
>NW_006431075.1:613485-624418 GCF_000325575.1 Pteropus alecto
AAAAAAAAAGGACAAATGATGAAGTAGTTTTGTACCCATGACAACTTTTGAGATTAAAAATAGAGGTCAGTCTTCAGATGGCCAATGTTCCATGTAAAACTAAGTCACGACTCTTTATTTAGCAAGTCTTTCATGAGCAACTAATGGGTTCCAGGCGCTAGGCCTAGTCATTACTCTTGGGATCTAGAGATGAACAAGATACAATACCTCACCCTGGAGATACTTACCATCTGGTAGCAGGGATAAGCATTGTGGTAATATAGTAAGTCAAAAATGCATTTACACGTAACCTGCCATACATCATAGCTTAGCCTAGACTACCTTAAATGTGCTCAGAATGCTCACATTAGCCTACAATTGGACAATTATGTTGAATGTCATCTCAAAAATAGTTGCCTTCCCTTTTTTTCCCCATCAGAAGCAGGACATATAGGTGGATGTTTTGTAGACATCATTGTAAGCAAAAACACAAACCACGATATCCAAAAATGCTGGCAACACAGTACAATGTAGAGTATCAATTGTTTACCCTCATGAGCCTGTGGCTGACTGGGACCTGCAGCTCACTGCCACATTGCAAGAGAGTACTATACCACATATTACTACCCTGGGAAAACATCAAAATTCAAACTTAGAAATTTGGGGATAAACAGGTGGTTCTCAAACCTAGATGTATATTAGAACCACCTAAGGAGATTTTAAAATGCACTGATGTCCAGGACCCACCCTAGACTAATTAAATTTGACTCTCTGAAATTGGGACTAAGACATTGTTTGTTTGTTTGTTTTCTTAAAAACACTTCCCTCACCACTGCCCAGCCAGAACTAAGGGACAGGAAGTGTAAATGATGGGTGGGGTGGGAAGTGGATGGAGACAAGGCTGACAGACTGGAATGGAGCCAAATTTGGCAAAACAATGGAAAATTTAAAGCAAATGAATTAAAAAAAACGACTTTGTTTTTAAAGCTGTTCACTCTGAGAACTGTGTGGCAAAGAGACTGAGAGTGATGTGAGCCACTTAGGAAGCTAAAGTAGTGGTCCAGGCGAAAAGAAGTCAAGTCAGAGAGCCATTTCTGAGGTTCATCCTATGTGATTTGGTGAACAATTGTGTCTAGTAACAGGTTGTGAGTGGATTAATGAAGAGCAATAGTGAAGGAAGATTCTGAGATCTCTGGCTTGCAAAATGACTGATAGTGACCCCATTTACTGAGCATTTTTTCAGGCAGGTTGGGTTTGGCTGAGGCAGTACAATCAGCCTCACTCAAATAAGCCTCCTCAATTTTGCTACAGTCTTTAATTAGGGAATAAACATATAGTTAAATGAACTACATAATGTTCTTTTAAAAGTATGCATTTGAATGACTTTCTAGGGGACCACGCATTCTTCAGTTCTTTCCAGTTCCCACAACTCTCTTTTAGCTCATTTCTGTCACCTTCTTGGTCTCTGCAAGAATTTGAGTTTGCAGTCCCCAGTAGGCAATCAGATTCATCAGAATAATTCAATGAAAGAAATATCAGTCAGATAGCATTTGGAAAAGTTAGTCCTGGCTGCTACGTGAGGATGAGCTATTAAATGGAGAACTGGAAGTAGAAAAAACAATGGCTAAGTTGCAGATTTTCAGCAAGAGATAAGGAGGGCAGTGATTCTGATAACTGGGTTTAGCAACACAGATGACCAGAACTTTTTTGTTTGTTTGCTGTTTTGTTGGAGGCTAATTAGTCCACTAGTTCATTTTGAGTCATATTGAATTTTTTTCCAAATTTTAAAATATTTGAATAGGATTAAAATAAAATTTAGCTGTATTTTCTTTTTAGTTTTTATTTCTCAAACAGAGTTGGCATTCAATATTAGTTTACATTAGTTTCAGATTTCAATAACTATATATAGTGCCAGGTGGATACTAGACATATCGAGGGGATCACTTCATAAATTACATAAGGGTCATGTTGACTTTTAAAAGTCAGTGGGTTCTACAGCCATGCTACCCTGAACAACCATGATCCAATCTGATCTCAGAAGCTAAGCAGGGTCGGACGTAGTTAGTACTTGGATGGGAGACCACGTAGGAAGACCAGGTGCTGTAGGTGTAAAACATAAAAAAAAAAAAAAAAAATAAGGGATTGTAAGCTGACAAGGTCCTTGCAATCTGAGGTCAACCAAGAGTTGCCTCACCTAAAAAAAAATGTCATTGGGTACAAACCACTTTGCAGTTTTGACATTATCGTGTAAAGTTGAACAATCATATTCCCTACAACTTAGCACTACCACTTCTAGTTATATATCACAAATAAATGTTTGTAAAATAGAAATAAATAAGCAAACAAATCCAGAATCAAAAATGAGAAATGATCCAAATATCTATCTACAGAAAAATGGGTAAATAACATATGTTCATATAACATATGTTATTATAATATTAGACAGCAATGATGAATGACCTACATCTACATGTCACAACTTTTATTATCATTATTACGTATGTCTACTGGTCTAACTACAACTCAAATTTCTCTCTTTAGCTCCAAATTTCTATGCCCACCACCTTCTTTGACATCTCCAAAGGGTTCCCATCATATGTTTGCCACTTACTGGATGTTTGACCATGGGGAAATTATTTAACCTCTTTATGCCCCAGTTTTCTTATCTATGACATAAGAACAAGAAAACATTAACATCATAAAGTTGCTATGAAGACTGAATAAATTTATATTTGATTCTTAGAACAGCACCTAACACATAAGGAACCCTTAATAAGTATAAAATATTAGTGTTACTTGTTCTCCAATTGTACCACCAACCACCTGTCTCTCAAGTCAGAAACCTCAAGATCATCTTAATTCCCCAAATATTACTTACTATTTCCATCCAAATCCACCAACAATTTCTCAGGAGTAGCCACAAGGAAAGCAAAGAGAATGGCCAGTGGCTAGTAGTCTTCCCTGAGTTTTTTCTAGAGTTATTTTCCTTTGATGCATCTTAGATATTGAAGTCTCGCATAAGCTTCCATTTCAAGAAAGGGTTCTTCAGCTTAAAAGAAATTTGAAAACAAGTGACCTTCAAGATGAACCACAAGCTCTCTTAGGAAAGCATACAAAGCTCTTTATGACCTGGGCCTTGTTCAGTCTCCTATCTAGGCATGTTTTACCCTCAGCCTGGTGCCATCAACCCCATACTCCCTCCTTTAGAGAATTTTATGTAAATCCATGAAGATATTATGCTCTTTCAGGACTCATCAAATGCTAGTCCTGCTTCCTTGATGCCTTCCTATCTCTTCTCCACTTGAACAACTTCTGTAAGACCTTTTATGACTTAGTTCAAACAGTACCTCCTTTGTGAGGATCTCTCTGTCTCTTTCTTTTCTCAAAACAGAGTTATGCAAGTTTTTTTTTTCTGTCCTCCCTGAGCATTCTGTCCATATTATCTCTACTGTTAGAGACACTTTAAGGGAAGGGATGTGTTTTATTTCTTTATTGCATAGTATAGGGCCTGGCAAAGAGTACATTCAGTAAATGATGGATAAAAGAAGGAATGAAAGAAGTGAAAAAAGAAAGAAGGAAAAGGAAGAAGAGAAAGGTCAGCCATGGTTATGGCTACAACTCTGGAGTCATCCTAACACATTCAGGCAGCAAAAAAAAAAATAGTTTGGAGACATTCCTGTGTCTGGAGATAATTTAGCAACCATGGCTGTATTTTCCCCAAGTTATTGCAAAGGTCTAAAGCATAAGTGTCCCAAAGTATTCATTGAAAAGAGAGCCAGGCAAGTAGGTGGCAAAGCTGGCATTTTATTATTCACAGAGATCAACCTGCATTCTTGCTTAGATGACAGATGAATTAGTCCCCCTACATTTTGCCCAAAAGCAATAATGTTGAAAGACAGTTGGAAGAGGGAATTATCTCCTCCTCTCCACACACACATAGAATCAATCACTTTCCCCAGCTAATGCCACCCTTTACTGTCCTTATTCTTTTGATATGGACAATGAATGTTTTCTCAGTTTGGTATAATATGTGAATATGATCATCTTCAAGAAACCTTGTTATTTTGATTCTTCTATAACATAAAATCTAAGGGAAAATGGTGTGTTTGCTAGGCAAACATGTCTCCAAAATATCCAATAATTCATCCACTTCTCTCCTCAACCATATTACTTCCCAGGGATTAATTCTATATAGAAATTCTGGAACTTAGAGTGCTTGGAGCCACACCATACATAGATATCCAAATAATTGTGTAAGTCAGGTATTTAGAGACATTTCTGTAAAAAAGCTTACTCATTAAGAGTTTTTTTTTTTTAATATTAGATTTTAATTACAAAAGTAATATCTGGCTTACACATCTGATAACAGACCACCAAAATATAAAGAAATAGTTCTACAATAATAGTTGGAGACTTCAATACCCTACTCTTTATAATGGATAAAACAATCAAATAGAAGATAAGTAAGAAAATAGAAGACTAAAACAACATAATAAACCAATTAGATCTAAAAGAAATATACAAAAGACTCTACACAACAACAGCAGCATACATAATTTCCTCAAGTGCACATGGAAGCTTTCCCATGATAGACCATATGTTAGGTGACAAATTAAGTGTCAATAGATTTTAAAAGACAGATATAGATAGATATATACAAAGCATCTTCTCTGATGACAAAAGGCAAGTTAGAAATCTGTAATAGAAAACTGAAAAATCCACAAAAATGTGGAAATTAAACAATACACTCTTAAACTACCATTGGATCAAGGAATAATTCACAAGAAAAATTAGAAAATACTTAGAGACGAGTTAAAATAAAAACAAAACATACCAAAACTTATGTGAAACAGGATAAAACAGTGCTAAGAGGGAAAACTTATAGCTATAAATACTTACATTAAAAATAAGGAATATATCAAATCAATAACTTAATTTTACAATTAGGGTAACTACAAATATAAGAATAAACTAAACCAAAAATAGCATAGGAAGGAAATAATAAAAGCTAAATGAGAGAAAAATGAAATAGGCAATAGAAAAACAAAAGAGAAACCAAATGGAACTAGAAGTTGGTTCTTTGAATAGATCAATAAAATTAAAAAATCTTTAGCTAGATGGACTAATAAAAAATGAGAGAAGACTTAAAATCTAAAATTATAAGTAAAAGTGGAGACATTACAAAAGATTCAAGGAAAAAAAGAATAATAGGAAAGTATGATAAAAATTAGATAACCTAGATGAAACAGACAAGTTCCTAGAAACACAAACTTACCAATAGTAAACCATGAAGAAATGGAAAATCTGAATTGATTTATAACTAGTAAGGAGATTGAATTAGTAAGATCTCCCAACAAAGAAAAGCTCTAGACTTGAAGGCTTCACTAGTGAATTATACCAAACATTTAAAGAATTAATACTAATTTTCTCAAATTTCTTCAAAAATTTGAAGAGGAGGGAATACTTCTTAACTTATTTTATGAAGTCATCAATATTCTGATATCATATCCAGACAAAGACATTATAACAACAGATTCATATCTCTTATAAACATTGATGCAAAAATTCTGAAGAAAATAATAGTAAACTGATTTCAACAGCACTTTAAATGAATCAGACACCATTATCAAGTGAGATTTATTCCTGGAATGTGAGGATGGTTCAACATATGAAAATAGATTTATGTAATACATCACTTTAACAGAATGAATGTAAAAAACACAAGATCATATCAACTGGTGCAGAAAAAGCATCTGACAAAATTCAAATGCTTTCATGATAAAAAAAAAAAAACATATTCCACAAACTAAGAAAAATACAAAATTACTTCAACATGATAGAAGCCATATATGAAACACCTACAGTAAACAACAAATTCAATGGTGGTGAAAGACTGGAAGCCTTTCCTCTAAGATCAGAGATTAAGCAAGGATGCCCTCTTTTGCTACTTCTATTTAATATAGTACTGGAAGTTCTAGCCAGAGGATTATGCATGAAAAATAAATAAAAGACATCCAAATCACAAAGAAAGAAGCAAAATTTTCTTTGCAGATAACATGATCTTAAATGTAGAAAACCTTAAAGATTTCACAAAAAATATCTTAGAACTAATAAATGAATTCAGCATAGCAGCAGAATGCAAAATCAACACACAAAAATTAGGTGCAGTTTTATAAACTAACAATAAACAATCTGAAAAGAAAATTACTAAAACAATTCTATTTACAAATGCAATAAAATTCATTGATGAAAGAAATTAAAGACATAAATAAATTAATATATGTCCATGAATCGGAAGATAATATTGTTAGAACATAAAACTACTCAAAGCAATCTACAAATTCAATGCAATCACTGTCAAAATACCAATGATGCTTTCTTCAGAAATAAAAATACACTTCTTAAAATTTATATGGAATCTCAAGGAACCCCCAAACAGCAAAAAAAAAAAAAAAAAAAAAAAAAAAAAAAACTCTAAGGCAAGAGGACTCACATTTCCTGAATTAAAAAAAATAATGGCAAAGCTATACTAATTAAAACAAAACGGTACTGGCGTAAAGACAGATACATAGACCAATAGAATAATGTAGAGCCCATAAATAAAGCCTTTCATAATATATGGATAATTTGTTTTAACAAGAATGCCAAGACCATAATTCAGTTTTTCCTTAGAGTTCCGTAAATTTTTATCTCTTTCAGTGTTATGTTTTTTAAAGCTATCGGAAACTTGTATTTTAGAGTACTTGTCAGTTTTTTTTTCTGTGTGTGAATCTCTAAAGATGAAACACATTCGTAGTAACATTTTTTTCCAAATCATCAGAGTAGAACAATAATTACCTGTAAATGATACAAGACTTAAAAACAGCCATGGTTAAAGATCTGGTGAGAATTCACATACATACTTACATACAAATAATGTAATGGACTTAGTTATCCATTCCAATCTTAGTAAGCCTGACCATATATAAAACTTTTTTCTCAAGATCCCTCCTGCCTGAACCTCCTGCAACATACAAACCTTTGGTAACATACACAAACATTCTTCAACTTACATAAACCTTTCAGTTTTGGTTCTATCTTTCTCTTTCTTATTTTGAAACAATCATTTTATTCAAGGACAAAATTATTTTCCTTTTACTTCCTTTACAAAAAATAGTCCTTTATAGTCTTCTTTATCCAAAAAAATAAAAAAATAAACACACACACACACACACACACACACACATTTTGTTCTTTTCTTCAACAAAAGTGCATCTCTATACTTCGTTCCTCCTTCTACTGAAAACATACATACCATTTTTATATACAGTAATTTTGTTTTATCCTTATGATTTTCTAGTAGCTTTGTAAAAAAGAAAACATTTATCTTTACAAATTAGTTTTGGCAAGATAATTATGCAGCAATCTACATTTTTTAAAAGCTTCTTTTTTCTTTAATTTCTGCAGACAATGTTTTGGTTAGTTCTCAGATATTTACATTTCAAATACATAAGAGTTACAACTTTCAGAGACAGATATAGATTGAGAATTTTTTAGTATTATTAAGATGTCATAATTTTAGGAATTTTATACTATTTCTAGAATATTTATACTAATAAAAATAATACATGTATATATACAACATTATTATTTTTATTTTACATTGCTTCTCATGTAATTTTAGCATATCAAATAAGGCTGATTAATTTCCCTATTTTAAAAAGAGAGAAAATTTTTCTTTGAAATAGTTTAGAGATCCTTCTGAAAAATCTTAATGTTCTCACAAATCTCAAAGGTCAAGAAAAATCTATTTAATTTTTGAATCTTGAGAACTTTGTCAAACATATCAAAAGTTTTAAAACATTTGGTCAAATAGAATCATAGCTCACTGTGGAACAATATTTAAATTATTCATTTAATCATGGTAAAAAGTAAAGATTTTCCAAGCAAATAAAGGAAGTCAAATAGCTGTAAGCAATTTAGCTTTTGAAATATCAAGATGACCCAGTTTACTTAAGCAATTAAATATCTAATGATAAACAACATAGAAAATCATTTTAATAAAACATAAAATCTTTGCTTTTCCTTTATAATCTCTTATTAGTGCTAATTGCATAGGAAATTTTGGGGGTTTTTTGGCAGAGAAATAACATTACATAGCTTTATATAAGTACATAATTCATATTAAAGCTTATTTTTAAATTTTTTTTCAATTACAGTTGTCATATAATATTATATTAGTTTCAGGTGTTCAACATGGTGATTAGACATTTATATATCTTCTAAAGTGAAAAGCTTAATTTTTAAACCATTATCATAATAATTCAACTTTATCCAGCTTAATTTATGAGGTAAAATTCTTTTTATCTCTTCCCATTCTGAAATAAATAGGACAAAATTATTTTCATTTCCCTTAATGAAAATATATCTCCATAATTTATACCATCTTTTATTGAAAACATATATTAATTCCTTCCATATTTATTTGAGTTCTTAACCCTTAATAACCTTAATTTCTAGTGACAGCTAAAAGTAAGCAATTAGCATTCTTTAGATTGACAAATTCATGAATACACTTCATAACCTCTAGAATCATAGGTTTTTTGACTAGGAATTATATATTATAATTTTTAGAAACATGTACTTCTTTAGTATAGTATATAATATTTTTTGCTAACAGACCCAATATTTTTAGTTTATCTGTATTAAGAAGCTAAAAGTAAGTAAATTTAGATTCATTTAGTAATTAATGTTTCAGTATTTCATCTTATCTGGAAATGATTTAGTTAATAATTTCCATCTTTAAGAACTTAGAAAACTCTAAGATTTCAAGTTACTATAGTATTTTAGAAAATTATTTTTAAGTATATATACTATAAAACAATTAATACTAAAGTTTCACTGAAAAGCCTTTTATTTTATTTATATCTATTTAATTTATTAATTCTCAGTATTTATATTTACAATACTTTAGTTTCTAAATTCTGTAGAGACTAAAATGTTCAGTTACAAACCAAGACAACAATAATACTATTTTTTATATTTGCTCTTGTATTTATCTTTACCAGAAATATTTTTATGTTCATATGGCTTCAAGTTATTGGTGTCCTTTTATTTTAACCTGAAAAACATCCTTTCCAATTTCTTGTAGGACAGATCCACTGAAAATGAACTCCCTCAGCTTTTGTTTATCTGTGAATATCCTGATTTCTCTTTCACATAGGAAGGACTGTTTGGAAGAATTTAGCATTCTCACTGACTGTTTTTTTGTTTGTTTTTTGTTGTTGTAGAGACCTGATAATTTTCTTTTGTTTTGTTTTGTTTTTAATTTCAGCCATGAGACAAGTACAATAATGCAAAGGCCCATTAATTTATAATAGTGGGAATAACTTAGATTTATTCATTCAGATGGCTGAGGCTTTTCCTAATTTTTGTTTGTACTTGATCAACAGTTTTTAAGGAGACTGAGGTGCTGCCTAGGCAAGGTAACCTTTCAGCCACTTGTATTTTTTTAAAAAAGCTTTCTTTTAGCAATTAAAGGGATCATTTTGTAAACTATATAAATGTCTAACCAATGTACTGTGTATTTGAAACTAATCATAATAATTTAATAAGCTTTATTTTTTTCATTATTTTTCCTTTGGTTTGTTTAGTCTCAAGTAGTTGTGGACTGTGTTTGCATTTTTGTTATCAGTAGGAAGGCCTTGGAAGTTATTGAGGAGGGATTTAAAAAATCCTATTAGACATCTAATTTTGCCAAGTTTCTGATCATAGTTATTCAGTTCTTTGAAATATCTTGTCAAGTTTCAGGCAGCACAAGCAGTAAGAAGTTTTAAAGCAACTGCTCAGATTGTCAAAGTTTATTATAGAAAGGTTTTTTTATCTTTTAGAAATTTGTGCTTATCATTCAAAGAATACGTTCCACCATCCCAGAGCGATTTGGATTCCTCTCTTTAAAATCTCTTTCTTATGACAAACAACAAAACAGACATAGACAAGGAAGGAAACCAGATATTGTGCAATTAAATAAGTACTCACACATCAGGGAAACCCCTGCAGAGCTACTCACCATCACTCCTGGCATTTCTTACAAGCATGAGAGCCGTGAAAAGTTCCTTCTGAGAAAGAAATTATTCTTTCCAACATGGCAGTTAGCTTCCATGGCACCTGGCCAATCTGGCTAGTTGATGCATCTCAGCTGCTGTGGGCAACAGCTTGGAGCTGGCTCTAAATGCCTGTATAATAAAAGCTAATCGGCACCCTTCTCCCTTCCCTTTGGACAATTACTTTTCTAGGAAATTTTGCATTTCTATGATATAGTTATATTTTCCATTCATGTTGGTCATCATGGACATTTTGATACAATGAATGCTGATGGGAAACCCCTGGGAAAGAAGTTGCTTCTTCTCCAATTTATATGCTGCCACTTACCATTCTAGCATGTCCCAATCAGCATTAGGGTCCACCTCCACCAGGACAATGTTAGCCAATGTATTTGGAAAAGCTCTCAAGCCCTGAGAACATAGCACCAAGGATTTGGCATGTTAATATGTTTTTAGTAGAGCCCAAGTGATTTGAGCAGGTGTTTTAGAAGTAAATAGTAGCTTTTCAACTTCCTTTGGGGACTTGGGAGGAGCAAGTACCATGTGCTCAAGGGCTCCGCTTTTGGTGAGATTTTGTTTTGCTGCACCACATCAAAACTCTTGATATCCCATGGATTGGGGGATGATTTGTGACAGCAAGAAAGAATGCAGCAACATAAGAAGTGCTTGCCTTGGCAGTGTTTTCCTCCCCGAGGTACAGTGATGCCCCTGGTCGTGCTGCCTGTGTCACAGGTTAGGACTGGTTCTCCAACCTCAACACCCAGGTCTTAGCCACTGGAAGTCCAGCAGCAAATCTCCCCTTCTGGAACTAATCTAGGGGAATTCTCTTTGTATCTCAGGACCTGTTAGCTCACACCCCTTCCCCTGCCTGA
>NW_006431075.1:624429-627327 GCF_000325575.1 Pteropus alecto
ATCTCTGTTAGTTCACTTTGCCTCAACTCTAAGACTCTCCCATATAATTATAGCCAATTACCTCTAGACCTGAACACCCAGTAGGGTCTTGTTTAATGACTAATGGGAAACACACCAAACTCAGACTGTGGCTTTCTGGTTAATCTCTGCAAGGGAGTCTGACCTTTACAACACTGACAATTTAGGGTGGGGATCTGCAGCAATATCTGGCAGAAGCAATACACAGCAGGAAAAAAAAAAACGATGCGAAAGACCACCAGAAAGCAGTGTTTTTTTCCCAGAAAGATTGAGTGGTGTGAGAGAGGAAGTTAGTGAGCTAGTCACTGCTAAAAGGCATTGCATGAGGTTACAATCTGCACCCACAAACTATTCTCATCGCCAATTGTGTTGGGGGGACCATAGCTGATATGTTAAGAATATACAGATTATAACCGTTTGGTTGAGGGGGCACAAGCCACCCACATGGAGTTGGACAGTTGCTCCATTAGCATCTAAGCTTCCACTTTGGAAAAGTGAAAACCCCAGGGTCATTTGATTGAAGGCACAGTTTCAATACACTCACACAAAGGAAGTAAAGTCACAAGGTATTTTACTTATAGATCACAGGAAAAGGAAGGCACAATGTACAATGAGAAGGGGGAAGGACAATCCTCTGTCTTAGGTCAATAGTCAGCATGAGATAGAGAGCAGGGTAACAAGCACCTATAACTTATGAGGTAATTGGGGTGGCGGTCACTAACTTTTTGTGGAGTTAACTCTAATTGGTTATTTTAAAAAGTGCCCCTGGGAAAGCAAAGCAGGAACTTGTGACAGGAATCTTCAGCTCAGGTTCTTATCCAAATGTCCAGATTCTGGGTGTAGTCAGGGTTGTTGTATTGTAAAATTTCGAGGCAGCAACTCAAAATAGCTGTTTTCTCATTGTAAGTCTTTATGATGATACACACACACACACACACACACACACACACACACATACATATATATATATGTGTATATATACATCCATATATATATATATCATCTACAAAGAAAATTTTATTTCGTCAAGATTTAGATAATGTTTATTTCTTTTTCTTGCCTGATTGCTCTTTGCTAGGGATTCCAGTGCTATGATTAATGAGAGTGGTGAGAATGGGTACCTTTATACTTTGTCTTGTTCTCGATATTAGAGAAAAAGCTCTCCAACTTTCACCATTGAGCTGACATTAGCTGTGAGCTTGTCATATATGGTCTTTATTATGTTGTTCCATATATACCTAATTCTCTGAGAGTTTTTGTCATGCATGGATGGTGTATGTAGTCAAATGATTTTTCTGCTTTTATTTAGATTATATGAATTTTATGTTTCATTCTATTAATATGATGTATCGCAATTATTGACTTGCCCATGTTGTATGATCCTGGTATCCCAGGGATAAATCCCACTTCATCATGGTGTATAATACACTTAATGTGCTGCTGAATTTTATTTGCTAATTTTCAGAGAATATTTAATCTATATTCATCTGATATATTGGCCTGTAGTTTTGTTTGTTTGTTGTTGTTGTTGTTGTTGTTGTTGTTTTTCTTGTAGTATCCTTTTCTCAATTTGGTATCAGGTAAGGCTGGCCTTGTAAAATCAGCTTGGAACTGTTCCTTTCTCTTTAGTTTTTTGAAAGTGTTTGGAAAGAATTGGCATTAAATCTTTAATTTTTTTTAAAATTTCAATTACAGTTGATGTGCAATATTATTTTAAATTAGCTTCAGGTATACAGCATAGTGGTTACACATTTATATAATTTATGAAGTGATACCCCTGTTTAGTTGGCATTAATTCTTTTTTAAATGCTTGGTAGAATTTACCAGTGAAACCATCTGTTTCTGAACCTTTTTTTTTTCCTTTTTTTTCTTTTTTTTCCTGAGTGGAATTAGAAGCTTGCCAAAACTTTTTCATGACAAAACATTTTTTCCTTCGGCTTTATTGAAATATAATAGACAATTAATTGCTCATATTTACATTTTACAATTCAATGAGTTTTTTGTCAATTATAGTTGACACACAGTCATATACCAGTTTCATTTGTACAGCCTAGTGATCAGAGATCCATATAACTTGCAAAGTGATTACCCCACTATGTCTAGTACTCCTCTTCCTCCTTACATATTTATTACATTGTTAACCACCTTCCCCATGCTACACCCTACATCTCCATGTTTATTCTGCAACTATCCATTTGTACCTCTTAATCCCTTTGCCTTCTTTCCATCCCCCCAACCCCTCTCCCATCTAGTAGCCCTCAAATATTCTCTGTATCATTGATTTTACACTACTTTCTTTGTAGTTTGTTGATTTTGTTCTTTATATTCTGCATGTACATGAAATCATGCAATATTTGTCTTTCTCTATCTGACTCATTTCACTCAGTGCAATACCCTCTAGTTCCATCAAAGCAATTCTTTTTCCATCCCCTTCCCTTTAATCTGTATGTCTTTTAATCTGAAGTGAGTCTCTCATAGGCAGCATATGTAAAGATCTTGTTTTCTTATCCATTCAACTTCCCTATTTTTTGGTTGTAGCACATAATTATTTTCCATTTGAGGTACTTGTTGATAGGAATGTAGTTATTATCATTCTTTCTTTCTGTTTTTGATCCATGTTCTTTCTTCTTAAAGAAGTCTCTCAAATATTTCCTGTAATACTAGCTTAGTGATGATAAATTCCTTTAGCTTATTTTTGTCTGGGAAATTCTTTATCTGTTTTTTAACTCTAAATGATAGCTTTGCTGGATAAAGTATTCTTGGTTGAAGATCCTAGGTTTTCATCATATTGAATATTTTGTGCCAAACCCTTCTGTCCTGCAAAGTTTCTGTTTAGAAATCAGCTGAAAGCCTCATAGGAACACACTGGTAGGTAACTCA
>NW_006431075.1:627781-629274 GCF_000325575.1 Pteropus alecto
TTATCTACACTTCCCAAAAGTTCATTGAGCATCTTTATAACCAGTGTTTTGAACTCTGCACCTGTTAGATTACTTGACTCCATTATATATGGATCTCTGTTATATTCTGTCATATGGTTTCTGCTTCTTTGTCTTTCCAGTTTGGCTGCCTTTCTGTGTCTGTTTCTATATACTAAGCAAAGCTCCTAAGTTTCCTGGTCTTATTAATATGGCTTTGTGTGGTAGGTGTCCAGTGGCACAGTCCTGAGAAGGGTTCAGCTGTAGGCCAAGAATAGCCCCAACCTATCCCCGTTCAAGAGACACCCATTAAGATTCAGCAAGCAATCTGCAGATGCTGTGCTTATAGCTGCCTCAAGAAACCACGCCAGAAACCAAGGACAGCTACCACTAGTGTGAGTCTTGGCTCTGCTCAGCAAGGAACACCTAACTCGCTGAGGATACACCTGACAATGGCTTAGGTGGGGCTGCAAGTTTCAGGGAATCCTCTGGGTGGAGCGACCTCTGTTATCCGGTTTGGTGATGTCTCAGCTATGGTGGCACTGTGTCAGCACACGGGGAGGTGGAGGGCTCAACAGAGGAACGATGGATACCACCAGCATGTCCATCTGTTTGCCGTCACTCCAACAACTCAGTGTCTCCCTGTAAGTCCCTGGTGCCTGCTGAGCAGATGACCTGGCGCTGGTGCTCAGAGCAAGCATGTTCGTCACCACAAAAGTTCAGTCAAAGACATGGCCTCTTTAAGAGGCATCTGCAGCTGGAGGCTGCAGTGCTATGGCCTTTGTCCCACTCAGCTGCTCGGGACTGGGCAGCCTCAAGTCCTCCCCCTATTCTACCTCTCCTCTTTGCAGGTTGATTTCTTATTTCTCTCCCTAGTTGTAGAGCTTGTTCATCTAGATCCCAGGTGACTTTCCTTGCTGTTTGCTCTGTGTTTTTGTGACAACTTTGATGTAGTAGCATGATGGATGAACAAAGCCTCTATCATCTATGCCATTTTTTTTTCTCTGATCTTAGCTCTTTTCTTTGGAGAACTTTTGATTACTAGGTTAATATCCTTACTCATAATTGGTTTGTTTAAATTTTATGTCTCCTTCATGATTCAGTCTTGGTAAGTTTCTAGGAATTTATCCACTTCTAGAATATCCAATTTGTTGAAATAAAATTGTTCACTGTAGTCTTTTACGATCTTTCTTGTATTTCTGTGTTATCAGTTGTACTGACTCTGCTTTCAGTTTGGATTTTATTTATTTAAGTCTTCTCTCTTTTTGTCTTAATCTAGGTAAATGTTTTTCAATATTATTTATCTTTCAAAAAAAAAACCCAGCTATTTCCTTGATCTTTTCTATAGTTTTCCGGTCTCTTATTTATTTATTCTCTGGTCTTCATTATTTTCTTCTTTTTATTAAGCTTGTAATTAGTTTTTCTCTTCTTTTTCTAGGTCCTTAAGGTATAAAATTAAGATGCTTATTTGAGATTTTCCTTTTTTATTTTTTATT
>NW_006431075.1:629378-657512 GCF_000325575.1 Pteropus alecto
ACTAAAATTATAGGGGGACATTAGTTAATAAAATCATATAGATTTCAAATGTACAATTCAGGGGGTAGCTCCATAGTGTAGTGGTTAACACATCTGCTTTGCACGCAGAAAGTCCTGGGTTTGCACCCTAGGTAGAACCACGGACCATACCCCATGTGTGCCATGGCCAAGGTGCACGCCGCAAGCATGTGGGAGGGAACGCCCTGCCTTCAGAGATCCAGTTCTTGAGGGGAAACAGCAACATCCATGGGTCAGGAGTGGAAGTAGGGGAAATGGGAATTAAAGAGGGGAAAAATGTACAATTCAATATGTCATTTGTATATTGCATTGTGTGTTCACCACTCAAAGTTTAATATCCTTCCATATATTTGACCACATTTACCCCTATCTCCCTCCTGCTCCCCCCTTCCCTCTGGCAACCACGAATCCACTGTCCATGTCTATAAGTTTCTGTTTGTTTGTCATGTTTGTTTGTTGCTTTCAGTTTTATATCTCACAAATAACTGAAACCATATGGTTCTCAAATTTTTCTGTCTGACTTATTTCACTTAACATGATAATCTCAAGATCCATCCATGTTGTCACAAATGGCAGTATTTCATCTTTTCTTATGGCTGAGTAATATTTTATTGTATATATGTACCACATCTTTTTTTTTATCCAATCATCTATTAAAGGACACTGGTTGTTTCCAAGTCTTGGCTACCATGGATAATGCTGATATGAATATGGGCATGCATACATCTTTGCAGATAAATGTTTTCAAGTTTTTTAGGTAAATATCCAGAAGAGGGATTGCTGGGTCATAAGATAATTCTATTCTTAAATTTTTAAAGAATCTCTGTACCGTTTTCCATAGTGATTGTACCAATTTACATTCTCACCAGCAGTGAATAAATGTTTCTTTTTTCACACAACCACTCTAAAACTTATTACTTGTCCTGTTGATGATAGTCATTCTAAAAGGGTGAGGTGGTAACACACTGTGGTTTTGATTTACATTTCTCTAATAACTATAAAGTTGAGTATCTTTTCACATGTCTGTTGGCCATTTGTATGGCTTCTTGGGAGAAGTTTATGTTCAGGTTCTCTGTCCAGTTTTTAATTAGATTGCTTTTTGTTGAGTTGTATGAGTCCTTTGCATATTTTGGATATTAGGCCTTTATCAGAGGCATTGTTTTCAAATATCTACTCTCATTTTGATGTTGGGTCTTGTCGATGATTTCTTTTATTGTTCAGAAACTTTTTAGTTTGATATAGGCCCATTCATTAATTTTTGCTTATACATCCCTAGCCTTTGAGATCAAATTCATAACATCCTCTCTAAATCCAAGGTCTGTGAGTTTAGTACCTATATTTTCTTCTATGCAATTTATGGTTTCAGGTCTTATATTCAAGTCTTTGTCTATTTTGTGTATGGTGATGGATAGCAGTCTAGTTTTATTCTTTTGCATGTGGTTTTCCAGTTTTCCCAGCACCATTGATTGAAGAGGCTTTCTTTTTCCATGGTATTTTTTTGGCTCCTTTGTCAAAAATTATTTGCCCATATATATGGTATTTTATTCTGGACTGTCAATTCTGTTCCACTGGTCTGTGTTTTTGTTTTTCTGCCAGTACCATGCTGTTTTAATTATTCTCGCTTTGTAGTATAATTTGAAGTCAGGCAGAGTGATAGCTTTAACCATGTTTTTTGTTTGTTTGTTTGTTTGTTTGTTTTTTCCCTCAGGATTGCTTTGGTTATCCAGGGTCTTTTGTGCTTCCATACAAATCTGATGATGTTTTGCTCTATTTCTTTAAAAAATGCCATTGGAATTTTGATGGAGATTGCATTAAATCTGTATATTGCTTTGGGTTATAAGGTCATTTTAATGATGCTGAGTCTCCCAATACATGAACACAGAATATTTTTTTTCCATTTCTTTGTGTCTTTTTCAATTTCTTTTTTAATTTAGTTTTATTATTAGTTTCAAGTATACAGTACATTGGTTAGACGTTTATATAGTTTATGAAACAATGCCCCTGATTGCTCTTTTTCTCGTCTGACTCTACATCTAGCCATTACATTAATGCTGACTGCATTCCCTATGCCATACTCTCCATCCCCATGACCATCTCTCAACTACTAATTTGTACTTCTTTAACCCTTCACCCCTTTCTCTCAGCCCCTCAATTCCCCTCCTCTCTGGCCATCACCAGATGGTCTTCTATATTTGTGAGTCTGTTTCTGATTAGTTTGTTCTTTTTATTCCTTAGATTCTGCATATAAGTGAAATCATATGGTATTTATCTTTCTCTGTCTGACTTATTTCATTCAGCGTAATAACATCTAGGTCCATCCATGCTGTTGGACCTAGTAAAATGGTAGGATTTTATTTTTTTAATGGCTCAGTAATAGTCCATTGTATATATAAACCATAAGTTCTTTATCCAATCATCTGTTGTTGGGCATTTAGGATGCTTCCATATTTTGGCTATTGTAAATTGTGCTGTCGTGAACATAGGGGTGCATAGATCTTTACAAATTATTGTTTTGGTTTTCTTTGAATAAATACCCAGAATTGCAATTGCTGGGTCAAAAGGTATATCCATTTTTAATTTTCTGAGAAACCTCCAGACTGTTTTCCATAGCAGCTGTGCCAATTTGCAAGCCCACCAACAGTGTATGAATGTTCCTTCTTCTCTGCATCCTTGCCAACACTCGTTCTTTGATTTATTGATGATAGTCATTTTGACAGGCATGAGGTGATTCAATTTCTTTTAATAATGTTATAGTTTTCAGTGTATAGGACCTTTAAATGCTTTGTTAGGTTCATTCCTAGGTATTTTATTCATTTTGTTGCAATTGCAAGAGGAATTGTCTTTCAATATTTTTTCCTGAAAATTCATTGTTTCTGTATAAGAATGCTATGAATTTTTGCACATTGATTTTGAATCTTGAAACTTTGCCATATTTGTTTATTGTTTCTAATAGATTTTTTTTTAGTGAGGTCTTTAGAGTTTCCTACATAAAGAATTATGTCATCTGCAAAAGTGACAGACTTCTTCATTTCAAGTTTGGATTACTTTTATTTCTTTCTCTTGCTTGATTGCTCTAGCTAAGACTTACAACACTATATTGAATAATAGTGGTGATAGCAGACAGCCACATAGAGCAAGGTTTTTAGTTTTTCACCATCACATATGATATTTGCCAAGGGCTTGTCATATATGGTCTTATTACATTGAGATTATTTTTCTTCAATACCCATTTTATCAAGTGTTTTAATCATAAATGAATGCTTTACCTTGTGAAATTCTTTTATTTCATCTGTTGACATAATATGATTTTTATCCCTTATTTTCTTTATGTGGTGTATCACATTAATTGATTCGGCTATGTTAAACCATTCTTATGCCCCTGGGGTGAAGCTCACTTGATCATGGTGTGTAATCTTTTTATTATGTTCTTGTATTTGATTCACTAGTATCTTATTTAAGATTTTTGTATCTGTGTTCATGAAAATATTTGTCTGGATTTTCATTTTTTTGTGTTATCTTTACCAGGTTTTGGTATCAAGGTAATATTGGCCTCATAAAATGAGTGAGGGAGAATTTCCTCCTCTTTAATTTTTTGGAAAAGTTTGAGAAGAATAGGTATTAAATCTTCTTAAAATGTTTAGTAGAATTCACTGGTGAAGCCACCTGGTCCTGGACTTTTATTTTTTGGTAGATTTTTGATGATTGTTTCAATTTCCTTACTACTGACAAGTCTATTTAGATTTTCCAGTTCTTCATGATTCAGTTTAAGAAGGTGGTATATTTCTAAGAACTTGTCCATTTCTTCTAGGTTATTAAATTTGGTGTTATATACTTTTTCATAGTATTCTTGTATGATCTTTTGTATTTTTGCGTTACTTTCTCTTCTCTCACTTCTGATTTTGTTTACTTGTGTCCTTTCTATTTTTTCTTCAGCGAGTCTAGCCAGGTATTTGCCAATTTTATTAATCATCTCAAAGTACTAGCTTTTTGTTGAATTTATTTTTTTCTATTGTCTTTTCTTCTCAATTTCATTAAATTCTGCTCTAATGTTTATTATTTTATTCCTTCTGCTTATTTTGGGCTTCATTTCTTCTTCTTTTTATTTATTTTTTTTTGTTTTTTTGTTTTTTTAAGATGTAGTGTAAGGTTCTTTATTTGGCCTCTTTCTTGTTTTTTGAGATATGCCTGTAATGATATGAACTTTTCTCTTATTACATCTTTTGCTGTGTCCCAAAAGTTTTGATACGTTGTACCTTCATTCTCATTTGTTCCCATGTATCTCTTGATCTTTCCTTTTATGTCATCTATGACCCAATCATTTTTCAGTAGCATGTTGTTTAATCTCCATCTATTTGTGATTCTTTCCACTTTCTTTTTACAGTTGATATCCAACTTCCAAGCATTATGATCAGAGAATATGGTTGGCATTATTTCAATGCTCTTATATTTGTTGAGGCTCGTTTTGTGTTCTAGCGTGTGGTCAATCCTTGAGCGTGTTACATGTGTACTAGAGAAGAATGTATTAGCAGCTGTTTTGGCATGAAAGGCTCTGTAAATGTCAATTTTGTCCAATTGATCTGATGTGTCATTTAAGGATGTTATTTCCTTATCAATTTTCTGTTTGGATATCTACCCATATACAATAGTGGGGTATTTAGGTTCCCTACTGTGATCGTGTTTTGGTCAGTTTCTTTTCTTAGTTCTATTAGTAATTGCTTTATATATTTTGGGGCTTCCTGATTGGGAGCATAGATATTAATAAGTGTTATCTCTTCTTGATAAGTTTCCCTTATTATTATGAAGTGTTCTTCAATATCTTTACCTTTCTTATCTTGAAGTCTACTTTGTCCAATATGAGTACAGCTACACCCATTTTTCTGTGAATGCTATTTCCTTGGATTATCATTTCCACCCTTGCACTTTGAATCTAGATTTGTCTTCAGAGCTGAGATGTGTCTCTTAAAGACAGAATATGGTTGGGTTTTGTTTTTTGATACAATCTTCAACTCTGTGCCTTTTCCTTGGTGAGCTCAGTCTATTTACATTTGGCATGATTATTGAAATATGAAGATTTCTTACAGCCATTTAATCTTTTGTTTTCTGGTACCTCTGTGTTTCCATAGTTTCCTTGTCCTTGTGTTTTTATCTATTATTTTAATTTGGTGGGGTTTTGTGAATTTTCTCTCTAGTCCTTCTTGTTTTATGTTATGTATCTCAGTTCTGGATCTTTGGAGTGTGGTTACCATTAAGACTGTGTAAAAAATAGTTATATATTTACAGTACTCTATTTTCTTATGCATGCACCTTACCTCCATTTCTCTCTGCAAATTTGGATCTTTGCTCCCTCCCCTTTCTGTAATTATTGTCTCAAATTGTCTATATGTATGCTGAAAGTTTATTTCTAGCTTGAAATATCATTTATCTCCTTAATGTTTAAGCTTATAGTACTTAATAAGCTGTTCTTAATAAGGGTTGCACTATCCTACTTCTGTCTGCCTGCTAGTTGTCTTACTTATAGCTTTGTATTTTTTGTCAATTTATTTCAGGTGGGCTGATCCATTTCCATATTTCCTATAATGCAGGCCTCATAGTGGAGCATTCCTTCGACTTCTGTATGTCTGTAAAGGTCTTTATTTCTCCTCTCTATCTAAAGGAGAGCTTTGCTGGATGTATTATTCTTGGCTGATAATTCTTTTCGCTTAATAGTTTGAATATTTGTTTCTACTCCTTTCTTGCTTGCAAGGTTTCTGCTGAGAAATCCTAAGATAGTTAATGGCTTTTCTTTTATAGGTTATCATAATATTTTCCCTGGCTGCCTTGAGAATTCTTTTTTTGTGATAAATTTTTGACAATTTTAATATAATGTGTCTTGGAGTAGCCCTTTTGAGGGTGAGATATTGGGTGTTCCATTTGCTTCTTAAATTCGAAGATCCAGCTCATTCCTTAGATTTGGGAAATTCTCGTCAACTGTTTGTTCAAACATACCCTCTCTTCCCCTCTCTTTCTCTTCTCCTTCTGGTATACCCATTATTTTATGTTTCTTTTCTTGATGGTGTCAGATAGTTCTTGTATAGCTCTTTCATTTTTCTTTTTTCTTTTCTTTTTTTTTTTTTTTATTCTCAGGTTTCTCTCTTCTTCCTTCTGAATCATTTCCAGATTTCTGTCTTCGATATAACTGATTCTTTCTCCATCTGGTCAGCTCTATTTCTTAAGCTTGGTATTCCATTCTTCATCTCTTTTAATGTGTTTTTCATCCTCAGAAGTTCCAGTTGGTTCTTTTTTAGGGGCTCCATCTCCTTTCTAAAAAACTCTTTTTTTGGTTTATTTTGATTCCGAGTTCTTGGAATTGTCAATCAGATTTTTCTTGCATCTCATTGAGTTTTTTTCAGGAGTATAATCCTGAATTTTGTCATTTAAGTCACATATTTCTATGTCTTTCTGCTTATTTTCTGGAGTTTTTTCCTTTCTTTCCAAGCTGTATTTTCATCCTGGTTATTCATGGTGTCTGATGGATGATTTATCTGCCTAGGCATTAATGAGTGTGTACTCTGCTTTTTTCAGAAAGAAGATTTATTATATAGAAGCCTCTCTTTAGCCTATTGAAAGAAGGAGTTTTTCTTTTGATTTCCAGTAGCTGGCGTCCACACATTTTGGATCTCTACTTTGAGGCTGATGATGCTTTTTTTCTCTCTGTCTGATATACTGAATAGTCAAACCGCTATCAGCTGCTTTCAGTACCAGTGTCTGTCTGCGGTACCAGCAGTGGTTTATGTTTCAGTGCCAGTTGCACAAATTCTGCTGGTGCCCTGCGGTATTAGGTCTGGGAGGACATAAGGCGGAGGGAGGGCATGCTCTGGGTTGGTGGGTGGGGGTTGTTCCCAGGCTCCATGTATCAGCCTCCTGCTTTTGAATGATGGCTGCTAACACATAGCTGTTGCCCCTCCACTCTTAGTTTCTGCCTTGCTTTCTGCCCTAATCCCTGGCCTCCGTTGCATGGATCAGGCTGATCCCTCAGGCAGGGCTGTTTGGGGAACCAGACACAAATTTTCCTTTCTCCCTCCTGCAGGGAGCTCTGGCTGCATATGGCAGCTTCTTTGCTCCTCTTAATCTACCTCCCAGACTCATATGGTTCCGACCTTTTGAAGCTCTTATGTGCAAATTAATCCCTCAGATGTGCTTGTGTGCCAGTTGGGTGTTATTCATTGAGTTTTAGATATTCAGCTTATTATTATTTCAAGTGGGGAGATCCCTCACTACACCATGCTTCTGACGTCACTCTCCCAAATTTTGATATGTTGTACTTTTATTCTTGTTTGTTTCTATGTATTTATTGATCTCTCCTTTTCTTTCTTTTATGACCAAGTTGTTCTTTAGTATCATGTTGTTGAATCTCAACATATTTGTGCTTCTTGCAGCTTTCTTTTCATAGTTGATCTCAAGTTTGAAAGCATTATGTTCAGAGAATATGCTTGGTATAATTTCAATCTTAAATTTGTTGAGGTTAGTTTTGTATCCCAACATATGGTTTATCCTTGAGAATGTTCTATGTGCATTAAAGAAGAAAGTGTAATCTGGTGTTTTGGGATGAAAGGCTCAGGAAATGTCAATTTTGTCTAATGAGTCATTTAAAGTTGACACCTCTTTATTAATTTTCTTTTTGGATGATCTATCCATAGCTGACAGTGGGATATTTAGATCTCCTGATATAATTATGTTTGTCAGTTTCTTTCTTTAGTTTTATTAGTAGTTGCTTTATATATTTTGGCGCTCTCTGATTAGAAGAAAATAATTGATGAGTGTTATGTCTTCTTGATATATCGTCCCCTTTATCATTATGAAGTGTCCATCTTTGTCTCTCGTTACCTTTTTTATCTTGAAGTCTATCCTGTCATATATGTACGGCTACAACTTTTCTCTAGATGTCGTTGGCTTCAAGTATCGTTTTCCACCCTTTTACTTCAAATCTATATTTGTCCTTGAAGCTGAGATGTGTCTCTTGAAGGTAGCATATGGTTTAGTTTTCTGATTCAATCTGTTACTCTGCGTTTTTATTGGTAAGTTCAGTCCATTTACATTTAGTGCGATTATTAAAATATGAGGTTTTCCTATAGCCATTTTATCTTTTGTTGTCCAGTAGCTCGGTGTCATCATTGTTTCTTTGTCCTTGTGTTTCTGCCTGTTATTTTAATTTGGTGGTGTTGTATGATTTTTCCCTCCACTCCCTTTGTTTTATGTTATATATCTCAGTTCTGAATTTTTGAGTGTGTGGTTACCATTAGTTTTATGTAAAGGAAAGTACATTTTTTCAGAAATTCAATCTTTAATTCTCAGTCATTTAAATCACATATTTTCTGGAGATTTTTCACTCTCTTTCTGAGTTGCCTTGTCACCTTTGTTGTTCATGGTGTTTGATGGATTATTTCTCCACCTAGGCTTTGATAGGAATGTACTCTCCTTTTTTAAAAATATTCTATTAATTATCAGAGTGAGTTGTCTGTAGCATGTTATTAAGAAAAGATTTTCTTTTGTTTTCCAATAGGTGGCACCAAAGCCTCGTGTACTGCCCAAGCCACCTGTTTCTCTGCTTCGGGGCTAAAAATGCCTTTATTCCCTGGACAGGTGTGTGTCTCCTCTGGGACCAGGTCACCTCGATCCCAGAGCTCCACCCCCTTGGAAGAATATGAAGTGGGACTAGGATATGAGCCTCTGAAGAGCCTCTTAAGTCCCAGATTTGCTCCAATAGCCAGATGCAGTGTTGAGGCCCACTGCAAGTTCTGGGAAGTTACAAGAAGGTGCTCTCTGGGATGGTGGAGGCAGGCGGCCAGGCTCAGTGACTCAGCTTTCTGCTTGGCAATGACAGATATTAAAACACAGCTGTTGCCCCCTGTATTCAGTCTCTGCTGTTCTCCCTGTTCATTGAGCTCTGCTGCATGGAATATGCTGATAACTCAGGCAAGACTGTTCTAGGCTTCAAAAAGTAAAAAAAAAAAAAAGTCTATGTAGTTTCCCCCTCCCCCATATCCTACAGAGAGCTCTGGGATGCATCCTGCAGCACCTGTCTTCTTTTCTCCCTTTCTCAAGTGATTTGCTCACCTTCAGATGCTCTGAAGCACAGATTTCTCAGATGTGCATGTGCTAGGCTGGGTGTTATCTGTTGGACTATAGATTGTTTGTTGTAATTTCAAGTAGAAGAGTCAGGGGAGTTCCCTCTCGCCACCATGCTTCTCCCATTTTTTTTCTTAATGGCTGTTTTTCACTATAAACTTCCCTCTTTGAACTGTTTTTTTTTTTTCAGCACCCCATAGGTTTTGTACATTGCATTTCCATTTCTATTTGTTTCAAGATAGTTTTTTTTCTGGCTTTATTGAAATAAAATAAACAATTAGTTGCTCACATTTACATTGTACTATTCAATGAGTTTTTAAAAAAATATAGTTGGCACGCAATAATATACCAGCTTCAGTTGTACAGCCTAGTGATCAGAGATCCACATAACTCACAAAGCGATCACCCCACTAAATCTAGTACTCCTCTTCCCCCTTACATATTTATTACAACACTGTTAATTATCTTCCCCATGCTACACTCTACATCTCTAAGTCTATTCTGCAACTATCCATTTGTACCTCTTAATCCCTTTTTCTTTTTTCCATTCTCTCAACATCTATCCCATCTAGTAGCCTTCAAAATATTCTCTGTGCTTATGAATTTATTATTGCTTTTGTTGTTGTTGTTTATTTTGTCATTTAGATTCCCCATGTATGTCATGCGACATTTGTCTTTCTCTATCTGACTTATTTCACTCAGCGCAATACCTTCTAAGTCCATCAAGGCAATATCTTTTTCCATCCCCTTCCTTGTAGTCTGTGTGTGTCTTTTAATCTGAAGTGAGTCTCTTGTAGGCAACATATGTAGGGTTCTTATTTTTCTTATCCATTTAGCCACCGTATTTTTTGGTTGGAGCACGTAATTATTTTCCATTTGAGATATTTGTTGATAGGAATGTAGTTATTACCATTATTTATTCCTGTTTTTGATACATGTTTTTTTTTTTTCTTTTTAAAGAAGTTCTTCAACATTTCCTGTAATGCTGGCTTGGTGGTGATGAATTCCTTTAGTGTATTTTTGTCTGGGAAGTTCTTTATCTGTCCCTCCACTCTAAATGATAGTTTAGCTGAATAAAGTATTCTTGGTTGTAGATCCTGGGTTTTCATCACATTGAATATTTTGTGCCAAACCCTTCTGTCCTGCATGGACAGAAATTTCTTTTGAGAAATCAGCTGCCAGTCTTATGGGTGTTCCACTTTTATTTACTGCTTTTCTCTTGATGCTTTTAAGATTCTCTCTTTGTATTTAACCTTTGGCATTTTAATTACATGTCTTGATGTGGGCCTCTTTGGGCTCCTCTTTCTTGGGACACTCTGAGCTTCCTGGGGTTCTATACCTATTTTCTTCACTAGGTGAGGAAAGTTTTCCATCATTATTTCTTCATATAGCTCTTCAAAGTCTTGTTTTCCTTCAGGTACCTCTATGACAAATATTTTTACATTTAATAATGTCTCATAGACTTCTTAAATTGTTACCCAGTTAGATGATGTCTCTATGGCAGCCCTGCGTCCACATGGTGGGAGTGGGGAAGGTCTCAACAGAGGAACAATGGATACCGCCAGCATTTCTGCTTGGAGAGAGCCTTGCCCCACTCTCACTCTGATAATTCAGTGTCCCCCTATAAGTCTCTGGTGCCCCCCATGGAGCTGACCTTCTACTGGTGCTCAGAGATAGCAGTTCTATCACCATGACAGTCTGCTCATGGACACCCTTTAAGAGGTGTCTGGTGCTGCCATCTGCCACTGCCACAGAACTCTGTCCCACTCAGTTGCTAGGGACCGAGCAGCTTTGTGTCCTTGCCCCATCCTACCTCTTCCCATTGCAAGGTGACTTCTTTTTTCTCTCCTTAGTTGTAGGGCTTGTTCATCTAGACCCCAGGCAACTTTCCTTGCTGTTTGCTCTGTGTTTCTGTCATAACTTTGATTTGGTAGCAAGAGGTATTAACAAAGTCTCTATCATCTATGCCTTGATTTTACTCTCTCAAGATATGTATATTTTTTTTCATTTTCCTTTTTATTTCTTTTTTGGTCTATCTTGTCCAGCAGTTTTCTTGTTTCAGCAGTTGTTTAATGTTCACATATTCGTGAATTTTCCATCTTCCCTTTCATTATTAATGTCTAGTTCTATACCATTGCAGTTGGAAAAGATTCTCGGTATAATTTTAATCTTCTCATATGTGATAAGACATGTTTTGTCACCTATCATATTATCTTTCCTGGAGAATGTTGCCTACGTGCTTGAGAGGAATATATATTTTAAACCTGTTGAATGAAATTTCTATATATGTTGGTCAGGTCCATTTGGTCTAAAGTACAGTTCATAGTTAACATTTCCATGTTGATTTTCTGTCTGGATGATCTATCTCATTGCTGACAAGTGAGTATTGAAGCCCCTCACTGTTATTGAATTATTGTCTGTTTCTCCCTTCAGATCTGTTAGTATTTGCTTAATATTTTTAGGTGCTCCATTTTGGGATGCATATGTTTTTTATTGAAGAATTCAATCCATTTATATTTATAGTAATTATTAAAATGTAAGAACTCAGATCTTGGCAGATGGAGTTTCTCTTCATAGTGGCACTCAAGTAGAAATCTCGACCAGTGGCTTTGCCTATCTGCAGAGCCAAGTTTGTAGCCTTGTCTAACCAGGAACTTGGTTACAAAGTTCTGTCTGATTCAGAACTTCAAATAATAAGATTTGTAAGTCTTGGGGCCTATTATGCTACCCTGCATTAGCAAGGAAGCAAATTAATAGTCATGCCGCACAATCAGGAAACCTGATTAGAGTACACAGACATTGTCCAGCATCACTCCAGTTGAGATCCCAGGTGGTATATCTGCCCATCTCCAAAGCAAAGACAGTGACCCTGTAAGGCCGGGAAACTTGGTGCAGTAGTATTTCTGTACACTAGCAATGAATTATCTATAAAAGATCTATAGAAAATAATTCCATTTACAGTGGCATCAAAAACAATAAGATACTTAGGAATAAATTTAAGCAAGATGGTGAAAAATCTCTACATGAGAAGGTATAAGACATTGATGAAAGAAATTGAAGAAGACACAAATAAATGGAAAGTTGTCCCATGTTCATGAACTTGAAGAATTAATATTGTTAAAATATCTACTACCCAAAGCCATCTATAGATTCAATGCTAATTCTATCAAGATTTCAATGGTATTTTTTGTAGAAATAAAAAAGAAAAACCTAAAATCTGAATAGAACCAAAAAAGACCCCAAATAGCCAAAGCAATCCTGAGAAATAAGAACAAAGGTGGATTCATTACAATTATTGATTTTAAACTATATTATAAAGCTATAATATTCAAAAGAGAATAATACAAATATAAAAATAGATATATAGAACAATAAACAGAATCCAGAGGCCAGAAATCAACCCATGCATGTATGATTAACTAATATTTGACAAGAATACTCAGTGGAAAAGAGCAATCTCTTTAATAAGTGGTGCTAGAAATATTGGATATTCAAATGGAAAAAAAAAGTGAAATTAGATCCTTATGTTACACCATTCACAAAAATTAACTCAAAATAGATTAAAGACTTAAATACAATATCTGAAACCGTAAAACTCTCAGAAGAAAATGGGGAAAAGCTTCTTTACATGGGTCTTGGCAATGAATTTTTGGATAAGACAATCATAAGCACAAACAAAAGTGAAAATAAGCAGGTGGGACTACATCAAACTAAATATTTCTGTACATCAAAAGAAATGACTGACAAAATGAGAAGGTAAGTTAAAGAATGAGAGAAAATATTTGCAAACCACACATTTTATAAAGGAGTTAGTATCTAAAATACAAAAGGACCTCATATAACTCAATAATAAAACAAAACAAAAAACAAATAATACAATTTAAAAATAGGCAAAAGAATTTAACACACATTTTTCCAGAGAAGATATTCAAATGGCCAACAGGTACATGAAATGGTGCCCAAGATCACTAATCACTAGGAAAATGCAAATCAAAACCACATTGTGTTATCACCTTACACATGTTAAAATGGCTGTTATCAGAAAGACAAGAGATAACAAATGCTGGTGAGAATGTAAAGAAAAGGGAACCACTGTGAATTGTTGGTGGAAATATCAACTGGTTCAGCCACTATGGAGCACAAAATGGAAGTTCCTCGAAAAAATAAATAGAGCTACCATATGATCCAGCGATTCCATTTCTGGGCATACAAAAGAAAATAAAATCAGCATCTTGAAGAGAAATCTGCACTCCTATGTTCATTGAAGCATTATTCACTATCTCCAAGATATGGAAATAAACTAATTGTCCATCGATGGATAAATAAAGAAAATTACGTATAACACACACACACACACACACACACACACACACAAACACACACACAATGGAATACTGTTCACCCAGAAAAAGAAAAAAATCCTGCCATTTGCAACAACATGGTTGGACCTCGAGGGCATTACATTAAGTGAAATAAGTCAGAGAAAGTCAAATACTGTTTGATCTCATGTATATGTTTAATATAAAATAACTAAATTTATATAAACCAAGAACAGACTTCTGATTGTCAGAGTTGGGGGATGGGAGGGTGAGAGAATTGGATGAAGGCGAATAATAATTACAAACCTCCAGTTACAAATAAGTTCAGTGATGCAATGTACAACATGATGACTATTGTTAACAATACTATTTTGTATATTTGAAAGTTGCCAAGGGATTAGATCTTAAAGTTCTTATCACAAGAAAAAAAATCATAACTATGAGGTGATGAATGTTGACTAAATGTATTGTGGCAAACACTTTGCAGTCTATACATGTATCAAATCATTATGTTGTACAACAAATTTATATAATGCTATATGTCAATTATAGCTCAATAAAACTGGAAAATGTGTATATTTAAGGTATAACAGGTGATGTTTTGCTATAGGTATACATTATGCAATGATTACCTTAATAAGTACAATTAACATATACATCACCTCACATTTAACATTTTTGTTTTTGGTGAGGACACTAAGATCAGCTCTTTTAGCACATTTCAAGTATAAAATACAGTATTATTAACTATAGTCACCATGTTGTACAATATATTTTCAAAACCTATTTATCCTGCATAACTGAATCTTTGTACCCTTTGACTAACATTTCCCCCATGCCCCAGACAACCTCCATCTTACTCTCTGCTTATATGAGTTCAACTTTTTTAGATTCCTCAGGTCTTATGTTCTTGTTTTTAATACATTTTGTGCTGTTTTTGTATATAGTTAAGATAAGGGTTCAATTTCATTCTGCAGGCAAATATCCAGTTTTCCTGATACTATTGAAGAGACTATCATTTCTCCATTGTATGTTCTAGGCACAATTTTCTAAGATTATTTGATTGTAATTTGGTAGATTTATTCTGGGCTCTCTATTTTGTTCATGTGGTCTATGTGTCTGGTTTTATGACATTAGACTGATTAGTGTAGCTTTGTAATATATTTGAAATCAGAATGTGTGATGCCTCTAGATTTTATTCTTTCTCAAGATCGTTTTATCTATTCAGGGTTTTTTGTGGTTCCTTATAAATTTTAGAAATTTTTTCTATATCTTTAAAAAATGTCAGTAAGTTTTTATTGGAATTGAATTGAAACTGTTGATCTGCATTAGATATGGACATTTTTAAAACAATATTTAGTCTTCCAAGCCATAAACAGAATAACTTTTCATTTATTTGTCTTCTTTAATTTCTTTCATCAATGTTTTATAGACTTTGGTGTACAAGTCTTTCATCTCCTTGGTTAATTTTATCCTTAAGTATTTTATTCTTTTTGATGTAATTATACGTGGGATTGTTCTTTTAATTTCCCTTTTAGATAATTCTTTGATAATTTACACAAAGACAACTGATTTTTACATGTTGAATTTGTATCCTGGAACTTTACTGAATTCATTTATTAGTTCTAAAAGTTTTTGATGGTGTCTTTAGGGATTTTGGATATAAGATCATGACATCTACAGAGAAAAGTGTACTCTTTTACAATATGGATTCTTTTTCTTTTTCTTTTCAAATTGCTCCAGCTAAAACTTCCAGTACAACGTTTAAAACAAGTGGTGAAAACGGGAATCCTTGTCTTGTTCCTAATCTTAGATCAAAAGCTTTTAGCTTTTTACTGTTGAGTCTGATATTAGCTGTTGATTTTTCATATATGACCTTAATTACGAGGTACATTCATTCTCGGCTTAATTTGTTGAGAATTTTTACTAAAAAAGAATGTTGAATTTTGTCAAATGCTTTTCAACATGTATTGCAATGATCATATTATTATTTTTCATTCTGTTAATGCTGTATATTATAATGATTGATTTTTGTACATTAAATCATTCTTACAATTCAGGAATAAATTTCACATGATCATAGTGTAGATTCTTTTACTGTGTTGTTGAATTTGGTTTGCAAGTATTTTACTGAAAATTTCTGCATTATATTCATCAAGGATACTAGCCTGTAATTTTCTTTTCACATAGTTTCAGTTTCTGGCTTTGGTATCAGGGTAATGCTGGCCTTGTAAAAGTTTGGAAGTGGCCTTTCCTCTTTAACTTTCTTTAAGAGTTTTGAGAAAGATTGTCATTAATTCTTTTTTAAATGTCTGGTGAAATTAACCAGTGAAACCATCTGTTAGTGGGATTTTCTTTGTTGAGAGGTTTATGATTACTGATTCAATCTCCTTAATAGTATTTGGTCTAGTCAGTATTGATTTCTTCTTGATTCTGTCTTGGCAGAGAGCCTTCTTCTCAGAATGCATTTATTTTTTCTAGGCTGTCCACTTTTTTCGTGTATAATTGTTCATAGCATTCTATTATTATTCTTTGTATTTCTGTGGTATGTTGTATTTTTGTGGATGCATGTATGTTTATTGTTGTTCTATCTTCTTGATGAATTGACTTTTGATCATTATATAATCAATTTCTTTGTCACATGTGAAAGTTTTTTTTGTTTTTTTTGTTTGTTTGTTTGTTTTTGTTTGTTTTTTTTCTAACTTAAAGCCTAATATGTCTAACTTAAGTGTAGTTTACCCCTGCTCTCTTTTGGTGATTGTTTGAATGGAAAATCCTTTTCCATCCCTTGGCTTTCAGCCTCTGTTTTTTTATAAGCTAAAATGGGTCTCTTATCTATTAATTCACTCTATGTCTTTTGACAGGAGAATGATCCATTTAAATTTAAACTAGTTATTGATAAGTACAAACTTACTATTGTCATCTTATTAATTTTTTCTGATTTTTTGTAATTTTTTTATTCATTTTTTCTCACTTGCTGTCTCCCTTGTGATTTGTTGATTTGCTATAGTGGTATGCTTTGATTCCTTTCTATGTTTAAAATATTTTTCTCAGTCTCTTAGCCAGTTTATTCAACACCAGGCCCTGTATTAAGCCTGTGATTAAATGTAAAATTCTTGTAGAGTCAATGCTATGGGAGTGCCCTAAGCCCCAACATGGGGGTGCTGAGTACTTAACATGCTTTTTTTTTAGTTCCACATTTTTTAAATATTAGTTTCAAGTATACAGAACGATGGTTAGACATTTATATAGTTTATGAAGCAATCTCTCTGATTACTCTAGCATCCATCTGGCTCTACACACAGCCATTGCAATAATATTTACTATATTCCCTATGCTATACTCTCTGTGCTCATGACAGTTTTGTAACAATTAATTTGTACTTCTTCACCTCTTCACCTTTTTACACTCATTGCCCCAAACCCTCCTTCCCTCTAGTGGTCATCAGATTGTCCTCTTTATTTGTGACTTTATTTTTGTTTAGTTTATTCCTTTTGTTTCTTAGATTCTACATATAAGTGAAATCATATAGTATTTATCATCCTCTATCTGACTTATTTCACTCAGCATAACACCTTCTAGATCCACCCATACTGTTGCAAATGGTAAGATTTCATTTTTTTATGGCTGAGTAATATTACATTGTATATGTGAACCATAAATTCTTTATCCAATCATCTATTGATGGGCACCTTGGTTGGCTGTTGTGAATAGTGCTGCCATAAACGTAGGGGTGCATAAATCTTTACAAATTGGTGTTTTGGTTTTCCTTAAATAAATGCCCAAAAGTGAAATTGCTGGGTCATAAGGTAGTTCTATTTTTAATTTTTTGAGAAACCTCCATACTGTTTTCCATAGTGGTGGAGCATCTTTTCATATGCCTATTGACCATCCATATGTCTTCTTTGGAAAAATGACTGTTCAATCCTTCTGCCTAAGTTTTAATTGGATTTTTTTGGGGGGTGTTCAGTTGTATCAGTTCTTTATAAATTTTAGATATTAACCCCTTACTGGATGTATCATAGGCAAATATCTTCTCCCATTCAGTATCGTTTGTCTTTACATTTTGCTGATGGCTTCTTTTGCTGGGTTAAAACTTTTTCATTTGATGTAGTCTTATTTGTTTATTTTTTGTTTTCCGTGCCAGAGAAGATATATCAGAAAAAAATATTACTAAGAGCATTGTCAAAGAGTTTACTGCCTATGTTTTCTTCTAGGAGTTTTATGGCTTTGGGTCTTACATTAAAGTCATTAATCCATTTTGAGATTATTCTTGTATATGTTGTAAAAAGGTGAGCCAGTTTCATTTTTTCACAATGTATTTGTCCAGTTTTGAACTCGGTATATAATGGAGTAATGATAGTTTTAGACTATGTTTACCCCATTGTATATTCTTGCCTCCTTTGTCATAAATTAAATGACCATATAAGTATAGGTTTGTTTCTGGGCTCTCTACTCTGTTCCATTGACCTTTATGTCTGTTTTCATGCCAGTACTGTGGTATTGTGATTAATATAGCCTTGTAGTATAGTTTGATATCAGGTAATGCGATGCTTCCAACTTTATTTTTTCTCAAAATTGCTGTGAATATTCAGGATATTTTATGGTTCCATAGAAATTTTAGGATTATTTGTCTTAAATTTGTGAAAAATGCCATTGGTATTAGGAACATTTTAACAATGTTAATTCTTCTCGTCCATGAACACAGTATATTCTTCCATTTATTTTTATCTTCTTCAATTACTCTCTTTCAATGTCTTATAGTTTTCTGAATTCAGGTCATTTTACTACTTGGTTAAATTTATTCTTAGATTTTTTTTGACAATTGTGATGGAATTATTTTCTTAATTTTTCTTTCTGATAGTTTATTTTTGATGTATAAAAATGCAACCAATTTCTGAAAATTAACTTGTATCCTGCTACTTTACTAAATTTATTTATTAGCTCTAACATTTTTTTGGTGGAATGTTTAGGTTCTATATATATATATAGTATCATGTCATCTGAAAATAATGACATTTTTACTTCTATCTTTTCAATGTGAATGCCTTTTATTTCTTTTCATTGTCTGATTGCTGTGGCTAGAACATCCAGTAATATGTTGAATAAAAGTGGCGAAAGTGTACATCATTGTCTTTTCTTGATCTGAGGGGCAACATTTTTAGCTTTTCCCCATTGAATGTAATATTAGCTGTGGGTTTGTCATATATGGCTTTTATTATGTTGAGTTATGTTCCCTCTATTCTCACTTTGTTGAGAGTTTTTATCATAAATGAGTGCTGAATTTTGTCAAGTGCTTTTTCTTCATCTATTGATATGATCATATGATTTTTATGTTTCAATTTGTTAATGTGGTTTATCACATGAATCAATTTGTGGATATTGAACCAAACTTGCATCCCAGGAATAAATCCAAATTGATCATAGTATATGATTTTTTAAATGTATTGCTGAATTTGGTTTGCTAATATTTTATTGAGAATTTTTACACCTAAGCTCATCAGGGATATGAGCCTATAATTTTTTCTTGTAATGGTTTTTTAAAAAATTTTTTATGATGATATTGGTTAATGAAATCCAATAAGTTTCAACTGTACCTTTTAACAGTAAGGCATATATATGTTTACATTATGTGTTCACCTCCCATAGTTAGATTACTTTCTGTCACCACATATTTGACCCCTTTTACCCCATCTACCTCCAAAAAAAACCCCCCCCCTCTTGTTTGTATCACCCTTTATTCTATAGTCCATGTCCATGAGTCTCTGTTTGTCTTGTTCATTTGTTGCTTTTATGTTTATATCCACATATAAGTGATATCATGTGATTTTCAACTTTTTCTGTCTGGCTTATTTCGCTTAGCATTATTATCTTGAGGTCCTTCCATGTTGTCACAAATGGCAGTATTTCATCTCTTCTTATGGCTGAGTAATATTCCATTATATATGTATCACAGCTTCTTTATCCAATCATTTCTCATAGGAAACTTCAGTTGCTTCCATGTCCTGGCCACCGTGAATAATGCCACTATGAACATCGGTATGCAAATATCTTTTTGGATATGGATTTTCAGTCTTTCGGGTAAATACCCAGTAGAGGGATTGCTGGATCATATGGTAGATCAATTCTTAGTTTTGTGAGGAAACTTTACACTGTAGTGGCTTTACCAATTTGCACTCCCACCAGCAGTGTATGAGGGTTCCTTTTTCTCCACATCCTTTCCAACATTTGTTATTACTAGTTCTGTTGATTATAGCTATTCTAACAGATGTGAGATAGTATCTCATTGTGGTTTTGATTTGCATCTCCCTGATAGTGATGTTGAGCATCTTTTCATATGTTCATTGGCTATTCGCATGTCTTCTTGGGAGAAGTATCTGTTCAAGTCCTCTGCCCATTTTTTGATTGAGAGCATAGATATTAAGTGTTATGTCTTTTTGGTGTATGATTCCCTTAATCATTATGAAGGGTCCCTCAGTATCTTTCTTTACCTTTTCTATTCTGAGGCCTATTTCATCTGATATTAGTACCATTTCTCCCACTTTTCTCTGCATGACATTTGCTTGAAATATCATTTTCCACTTTTTCACTTTGAGTCTATATTTGTCTTTGGAGCTGATATGTTTCTCCTGGAAGTGGCCTATGGTTGGGTTTTGTTTTTTGAACCAATCTGCAACTCTGTGCCTTTTTATTGTTGAATTCAGTTCATTTAATTTAGGATGATTATTGAAATATGAAGTATTCTTATAGCCATTTTATCTTTTGCTTTCTGGTAGCTTGGTATTGCCATTGCTTCCTTGTCCTTTTGTTTTGATTGGCTTTTGTGAAATTCCCCTCTCCTTCTTCTTGTTTTATGTTATATACTTCAATTCTGTATCATTGGCAAGTGGTTACCATTACAAATATATAGATGATAGTTTATATATATATTAGCTCATTTTCTTCTTTGTGTGCCTTTTCTCTATTCCCCTTTGCAAATTTAGATCTTTGAGTCCTCTCTTTTTCAGTCATTGTTGTCTCATTTTGTCCCTATGTACACTTAATGTTCATTGCTATCTTGCTAGAGCAAATCTCTTCTTATCATTTAAGCTTATAATGCCCTGTTCTTAGTAAGCTTTGTTCAACTCTGCTTCTATCTGCCTGCTAGTCACCTTACTCCTCAGTTATGTATTTTTTTTCCATTTTGTTTTAGTTGAGCTGATCCCTTTCAGTATTTCCTCTATGCAGCCCTCATAGTGAAGAATTCCCTCAATTTTTGTATGTCTGGTAATGTTTAATTTCTCTGTCATATCTAAAGGAGAGCTTAGCTGGATATATTAGTCTTGGCTGGTAGTTCCTTTCACTTAATATTTTGAATATTTGATTCCACTGCTTTCTGACTTGCAAGGTTTGTGCTGAGAAGTTCGAAAATAATCTAAAGGGTCTTTCTTTATAGGTTACTGTCTTCTTTTCCCTGGCTGCCCTGAGAACTCTGTCTTTTCATTGATTTTTGATCATTTTAATACATTGTGTCTTGGTGAAGGCCTTTTTGGGTTGAGATAATTGGGTACACTGTTGACTTCTTGAATTCCAAGCTGCAGCTCATTCCTTAGATGTGGGAAATTTTTGTCCACTGTGTGTCTGAAAATGCTTTCTAGTCCCTGCTCCTTTTCCTCACCTTTGATAATGCCTATTATTCCTGTTTCCTCTCCTGATGGTATCAGCTGTTTTTCGTATTTCTCTCTCATTATTTTTCATTCTTCGATTCTCTCTTTTCCTTCTGATTTATTTTTAGATTTCTATCTTCAGTATCACTGATCCTTTCCTCCATTTGGATGACTCTAGTTCCCAAGTTTGCTATTTCACTTTTCATGTCTTGCAGTGTGGTCTTTACCTCCAGAAGTTCTATTTGGTTCTTTTTGAGGATTTTAGTCTCCTTGCTAAAGAACTCATTCTGCTCATCTAGTTGTTTTTTCAATTCCTGAAATTGTTGATATGAATTGTTTCATATCTCACTGAGGGTTTTTAGAAGTACCATTCTGAATTCTCTATCATTTAAGTTGCATGTTTCTATGTCTGAAGCTTAGTTTCTGGAGATTTTTCTCTTTCTTTCTGAGATGACTTGTTTGTTCATGGTTTTTAATGAACTATTTCTCTGCCTTGGCATTAATGGAAGTGTATTCTGCTTTTGATTGGAACATTTAATTCATTTACATTAAAAGTGATTATTGATAGGTACATAGTTATTGCCATTTTATTATTCATATTTTTGTAGTTTCTCTATGCCTTCTTTGTAAAGCAGCCCCTTTAGCATTTCTTGTAATACTGGCTTCATGGTAGTGAATTCCTTTAACTTTTTCCTGTCTGGAAAACTCTTTATCTCACCTTAAATTTTAATTGATAGCCTTGCTGGGTAGAGTAGTCTTAGTTGTAAGTCCCAGCTTTACATCACATTAAATATTGTGTGCCATTTTTTTCTGGTCTGCATAGTTTCTGTTGAGAAATCAGCTGACATCCTTGTAAGTAACTAACTGCCTTTCTCTTGTTGCTTTTAGGATTCTCTCTTTGTTTTTAACCTTTGCCATATTAATGATGATGTGTCTTATTGCGAGTTTGTTTGGGTTCATCTTCTTTGGGACTCTCTGTGCTTCCTGGACTTGGATGCCTATTCATTTTAGCATGTTGGGGAAGCTTTTTGGTTATTTCTTAAAATATGTTCTCAATCCCTTGCTTTCCCTCTTCTCCTTCTGGTACCCTTATGAACCTAATGTTGTTCTGCTTGATGTTGTCACAGAGATCCCTTAAACTACCCTCACTTCTTAAATTATTTTTTTTTGTTGCTATTCTGATTGGATGTTTTCTGCTACCTTGTCTTCTAACTTGCTGATTCGATCTTCTGCTTTGTCTAATCTACTGTTGATTCTTTTTAGTGTATTCTTCCTTTCAGTTACTGTATTCATTTCTAACTGGTTCTTTTTTGTGGTTTCTATGTCTCTTTTATGTTTCCTATCTCTCTGTTGAAGTCCTCACTGAGATCAGCTATTCTTTCTCTAAGTTTGTTGAGCATCCTTATAACCAGTGTTTTGAACTCTGTCTCTGGTAGGTTGCTTGTCTCCATTTTGTTTAATTTTTTTTCCTGGAGTTTTCTCTTTTTCTTTCATTTGTGGCATGTTTGTTTTCTCATTTTAGTTGCCTCTCTGTGTTCATTTCTATGTGTTAGGTAGATCTGCCACTTCTCCCAGTTTTAGCTAGATGGACTTACGTAGTAGGTGTCCCATGTGGCCCAGTGGTGCAGTTTCTTGATCACCTTTGCAAAGTGCTCCACAAGTGTCCCTTGTGTGGGTTGCATGTGCTCTCCTATTGTAGTTGAGCCTTGATTGCTGTTGGCACATCAGTGGGCGAGATTTACTCTCAGGCTGACTGGCTGTGTGGGTTGGCCATGTCTACAGCATTTGATCTACTGTGTAGAGGCTGAACCTAAAGAGTCAGATTTGCTCCAGTGGGCTCATGAGACCATTCTTTAGGTGTGCCACTTGTGGGACTAATCAGGTGGTGCTCTGTTGAGGTCTGATGCCAGCCTATGAGTGCATTGTTTCTGGAGCCCCTGGGGAGGGTCTTCTGTACAGTCCAAGGTTAGTTGTTGCTTGTGACTGGCCCAGAAGTATCTGGTAGATGTTGCAAAGCTATCTATCTCTGGTTGATCACTGCCTGTGCTGTACCTGGAGGCATATGGGAGCAACAACACAGTGAACCAAAGCCACCTGCCATGAGTACAGAGCCTACAGTAGTTCAGCAAAAAACCCAGGTGGTTCTTGAGTTGGATGTGGTGGGGTCCCAGGGAGTCACCAGATGGGACAAGTGATGTTTTCTAGGTTGATGCAGATTCAAATTTTATGCCAGCGCTGAGCCTGTGTCCACTTGCAAATGTCTCAGATGATACCGAAGTCAGCCTCTGCCAGCCTTGGGTCTATAGACCACCAAAATTTGTTCAAGAAATACTGCAGCCTGACTTGGGGCTGGTTGCCCATCCAAAATATTGCCACAGGTAATTTGCAATTCAGATAGGATGAGTTCTGAGGGAGTCATGGAGGTGGAGTGAGCAGATCTCATCTAGTCAATGCAGATTCGGAAATGGTTGTGTGAGGGTAGGGCTCAACATAGGCAATATGGTGCCTGCCTGTAGACTGTACAAGAAGAGGGTTCAACACATGGATAATGGCAGTTATCCCTGCAGCCCTCACCCAGAAGTCACACAAATCAGTCTTTCCCTGTATGTCTCTAGTACCTCCCTTAATTCTGTCCATTTGCTGGAACCCAGGGTGAGTGCCTATGAGTAAGTGAGTCTGATAGTAGGCCTTTTATGGGGAAGTCTGGGTTTCCAACCGTTTTCTGTCCAATCCAGTCTGTCAGAATCCCCACTGATTTTCACAGCCAGATTTTGTGGGGACACCTCTGCCTGGCACTGGAACCCTGGGCTGGGTAGCCTTGGTATAAGGATAGGGTCACTCACTCCTCCAAGAGGACTTCCACAGTTAAGTTATCCCTCCTATCTCTCAATTGCCATAGGGAGGTGAGGGATCAGCTTGTTTCGAGTCTCCACCCCTGTTATCAGTCTCCACGTGTCTCCTTTATATCCTTAGTTATAGAAGTTCTATTCAGCTAGTCTTTAGATGATTCTCCAGGTCAATTGTTCTATAATTTAGTTGTAATTTTAATGTGGTCATGGGAGGAGGCCACCACCGTGTTTACCTACTCTTCCATCTTAACCTGAACCTTGGTCATCATTATTTCTTTACATAAGCTTTCCCCCCCCCCCCCTTTCTCTTTCTCTCTTCTCTGAGACTCTCATAATGTATATATTGATTCACTTGGTCATATCTCATAAGTCAAATAGACTTTCTTCACTCTTTTTTCATTTTTTTTCTATTTGTTCCTCTGAGTGAATAACTTTACATAATCTATCTTAGAGATTAGTGATTTTTTCTTCTGCATGATTGTGTCTACTCTTTAATCTCTCTATTGCATTTTTCAGTTTAGCCATTTTATTATTCAGCTCCAAGATTTATTTTTGGTTCTTTTTTATGGTTCCTATTTCTCTATTATACTTCTCATTTTGTTTCCCTCATTTTCTTTAGTTCTCTATCCATGTTGTCTTGTACTTATTGAGCTTCTATAAGACAGTAATTTTGCATTTTTTGTGAAGTTGATGGGTTCCTATTTCTTTATGGTTGGTTACTGGAGCTTTATTAGTGTCATTTACCTTATTATTCATGATCTCTGTAGCTTTGTATTGGTGTCTTTTCACTTCAAGGATCAGATACTTCTTCTACCTCACTTTGGGAGGTAAAGATATTCTTCTGGCTAATAGGACTGCCACCAAGATCATGGTCATATGGGGCTGTAACCATGTCCTTCAGATGCTGCTGGTTTCACAGTTGTTTCACAATTGTTACACCCATTACCAGGCGTGTTTATGGGCATGACTTCTGCTGGATCCCTGATTGTGCTTCTGGCAAGTCTCTTGGTAGGCAGAACTACATCACAACTGGAGTATAACTGGGGTCACAGGTATACTTCAGGGACTACAGTCAGTCTAAGTTCAGTGGCCCCTGTTACAGGGGGCACAGATGGGCATGTATCCCCTGGTATCATGGCAGAAGGTGCTGGTAGCAGCCCACAGACAAGCAGGCTGAATCCAAGTACACAGGAGTACAGAACTGCTTCTTGTCTGCAGTCAAGACCATGTTCAGCATGACTGCCAGCACTGCTTGGGAATGCCTTCTCAATGTATGTCTCCACAGTCTTGGATTCCAATGATGTTTCCAAATCTATCTGGATCCCAAAAGACCTACAAAAGTATTTCTGTCTATGGATTGCTATCAAATGTTTGATTTTGTGGGGGCACATGGAATAAGGACTTCCTATTCACTATCTTGCTGACATTTCATATGTCAATATTTTTCTCCATTACAGTTCAATATTTATTGAGTAGTCAGATTTTCTATTTTGTTGTGAGTCAGTTCTGGCAATTTATATTTTCTTAGAAAATCACTCATTTCATTGAGAGTTTTAAATCAAAATGTATAAAGTTATAGTGTTTTTATTAGTCAGGGTTTGAGAAAGAGAAGGGGAAAGAGAGAGATTATATAATAAAGTGTCTACTGTGATTATTGAAGGTGAGAAGTCCTATAATCTTTAGTCTGCAAGCTAGAGACCCAGGAAAGCCAGTGGTGTAGTTCTGAGAATGGGGGGATTATGATGTAAGTGCCAGTCTGAGGGCAAGAGAAGACTAATGTCCCAGTTCAGCAGTCAGGCAGAGAACAAATTCCCCCACCTCCCACCTTTTTTGTTCTATTGAGGCCCTTAATGAATTGTATAATGCTCACTCACATTGTAGAAAAGCAATCTGCTTTCTTCATTCCACTAACTCAATGCTAATGTCATCCAGAAACACCCTGACAGAAACACCTAGAAATAATGTTTAATCTGGGCAACCTGTTTTCCCATTAAATTGACACATACAATTAATCATCACTATGTTCTCTAATATTTTTAAAGGTCTCTTGCATATCTCTGGTTATATAGTCCCTTTCTTATTCTTAGAATTATGTTTGTTCATTTTCTCTCTCTCTCTTTTTCAGACTTACTACATGTATTATTTCACTGATGTTTTCAAACAACAATTTTTTTGGCTTTACTTCTCAATTTCAATGTATTTTTAATTTATACTGTTTCTTTAGAATTATTTTTTTCTTACTTTTCCGGTTTTATTTTAATTTTCCTATTTTAGCTCCTTGAATTGACTGCTTATTCAATTTTTTCAATTTTTCTCACTTTTAAATAAAAACACTCAAGATTATGATTTTTGGGTCAAGATGGTAGGCTAGGTAAAAGCAGTGTTTACCCCCTTCCGTGACCACTTTAAAATTACAACCAAATTATAAAACGAACAACTTGGAGAAACATCTGAAGTCTAGTTGATTATAATACATACATCTGAGAATATAAAGAAAAAAGCCACATCGAGACTACTGGAGGGATAGAGACACCAAGCAGGCTGGTCTCACACACATGCATGGCAGTTGAGCACCAGGAGGGAGAGCATGGCTGCAGACGCCCCTCTGAAGGAAATAATAGCCCTAGCCCCATACAGGGGCTCCCCAGCCCAGGATTCTAGTCCCGGGAAGATAAGTTCCCACAGAATCTGACTGTAAAAATCAGTGGGGATTCGAGTTGTCGGGTGAGACAGAAAAAAATCTGAAAACCCAGATGTTCCCCTTAAAGGACTGCACACAGAATAACTTGCTCACAGACACTCACCCTGGGCTCTGGGGAGGCACAAGAGATATATGGGGTAGGACTGAGTTGTGTGGCATCAGAGCAAGACCTGGAAGAAGAGTCGCCATCGCTCCTTTGTTGGTCCCCCTCTGGGGCATTCTATGGCTATTTCTAAAGCTGCATTGGCCCAGTGAGGTCAGCCTCCTCCATCGTGTGTCTCTTTGAAACCCCACTCCACCATTTCACAAATTACCTGTGGCTGGCCTGTTGCTGGGCAGCCAGCCCTACCCTGCACCTTCCCTGGGCCACACATTTGCGAACAGACAGCAGCCCTCAGCTCATACTGCTCATGTGCTGCCCACACATTATAAGGGAGACTTTTGGTGGTGGGCCACTGGTGCCAACTGAAACTGCAGTGTCTTTTGGGCAGATCGCTGGGGTCTATAGGTCCAAGGAAGATGGTGGCTGGCCTCGCTGTGATCTGTGACTTTTGTTGGAGACTTTGGGCTCAGTATTGGCAGCAATCTGCATTGGCCTGACATAATTGGCTCACTCCACTGCATTGGCTAGGTGAAATCTGCATGCTTTACCCCGGTGACTCCTTGGATCCCTGCCCCAACCATCTCTTGTTAAACCAAAGAGTCTTATAGCTGCAGAGATATATAGGCAACTGGCAGACAGCCTTAGGCCTTGAGGTGCACTGGCTCTCATGCTGACCCGCCCCAGGGCCAATATTGGGGGTATCCAACCTCAGCTTGCAGTGTAATCTCTCTCACTTGCCTCCAGATCCAGAAAAGGCAGTAATTATTCATGCATCTATCTGTAGCCCCTACCCAGTAGCCTTGAACAATCAAAGGCAGCAGCTGACCTTCACCTACACAAGCACTCCTCCCAAGTGATCCAGAACCAACACACCCAGAGAATGGCATAAGACCACAACAGGGCTCCATCTGAATAGCCCCATAAGTGGCACACCCAAATGGTAGTCTCAACAGGTACATGAGCCTGCTGAGACAAACCCCACTCTGTGGCATCAGCCTCCACACAGTAGCTCATACGCTTGTAGGCATGGCTAATTCCCACAGCTAGTCAGTCGAGAGTCAATTCCACCCATTGATATGCTAATAACAATCAAGAATTAGCTACAACAAAAGAACACACACTACCCACACAAGGAACAGGCCCACAGCCCCTGGTGCAGGTGATCAGGGAGACTGTGCCACTGGGCCACACAGGACATCTACTACATAAGTCCAACTGGCCAAGGCAGGGAGATTTAACAAATCTCCCTTATACATAGAAATGAACACAGAGAGATAACTAAAATGAGAAAACAAAGAAACATGCTGCAAATGAAACAAAAGGAAAAAAACTCCAGAAAAAAAAATGAAATGGAGGCAAGCAACCCACCAAAGACAGAGTTCAAAACACTGGT
>NW_006431075.1:657561-659255 GCF_000325575.1 Pteropus alecto
AAGGCCTTCAACAGAGAGATAGTAAACATAAAAGAGACACAGAAACCACAAAAAAAGAACCAGTCAGAAATGAATACAATAACTGAAAGGAAGAATACATTAAAAAGAATCAACTGTTGACTTGATGAAGCAGAGGATCAAATCACCAAGTTGGAACACAAAGTAGCAGAAAACATCCAATGGAACAGCAACAAGAAAAAAGAATCTAAAAGATAAGGAAAATTTAAGAGTCCTCTAGGACAACATCAAACATATCAACATCCACATCATAAGGGTACGAGAAGGAGAAGAAAGAGAGCAAGGTATTGAGAACTTATTTGAAGAAATAATAACTAAAAACTTCCTTAACCTGGTTAAGGAAATACATACACAAGATCAGGAAGCATAGAGAGTCCCAAAGATGAACCAAATGAAACCACACCAAGACATAATCATTAAAATGTCAAAGGTTAAAGACAAAAAGAACCTTAAAAGCAGAAAGAGAAATGCAGCTACTTACATGGGTACTCCCATAAAAGTGCTAAAGGTTAAAGACAAGGAGAGAATCTTAAAAGCATCAAGAGAAAAATAATTACTTACAAGAGAGCTCTCATAAGAGTGTCAGCTGATTTCTCAACAGAAACTTTGCAAGACAGAAGGATTGCCACAAAATATTCAAAGTGATAAAAGAAATGAGATTGTACACCTAAGAATACTCTACTCAGCAAGGTTTTTTTTTGTTTTGTTTTGTTTTGTTTCTTATTAAAATGGAAGGTGCGATAAAGAGCTTCCGAGATGAGAAAAAGCTAAAGGAATTTATCACCGATGAGCCAGAATGACAAGAAACATTAAGGGGACTTCTATAAAAAGAAAGAGGGAGGAAATCCCTATAAATATGAATAATAAAATGGTATTAATTATGTACCTATCATTATTCACTTTAAATGTAAATGGATTGGAGATTTGGAGAAACATGGTAGAGTGAGAGATGTTCCAGATATCTCCCTTTCAAACAACAATAAGGTGAACATCTAAAACTCAGCAAAAATCACCCAAACAGCACACCAGCATGTCTGAGCGTGAGATCTGCGCATAAGAGCTACTACAGGTCAAAACACCGAATGTTGGGCAGTAGACTGAGAGAAATATAGAAGCTGCCTCTCGCAGGCGCCAAAGGTTCCTGTAGGAGGAGGAGGAGGGGAGAAGGAGTGATGAGTTCCCTGAACAGCCCTGCCTGGGAGAGTTGTGAGTTCCATGCAGTCAGAGGCAGGGCCCAGTCATCAGGGCAGAAAGCAGAGATGCGGGATGACAGAGAAACGAGAGTTGATTTTTACCAGCCATGATGCAAAAATGAGGCTTAGCTGCACTCCAAACCCCTAAACCAGAGGGCGCCTCCTCCCATATCCTCTGAGACTGAACACCGTGAAGTCCCAGGGGAATCTGAGCAAACACTATCGAAACTATTGCTAACACTACAGTGACTGAGACTAAGGGTAGCGAGCGTGATTGAATATCTACAAGAAAATAAAAAGGCATTATTAAAGCTTTATATAAAGCAGGGATCCAAGAGGCTTAGATGCCACCTACTGGAAACGGAAAAAAAAAATAAAAAAGCACCTTCTTTACAGCAGGCTAAAGAGAGACTTTTATATAATAAATTTTCTTTCTGGAAAACAACAAAATATACTTCCAATAATGTCCAGGTGAACAACTAA
>NW_006431075.1:659413-662743 GCF_000325575.1 Pteropus alecto
ATATAATAAAACTTCTTCCTGGAAAAAGAGCAGAATACACTTCTATTAATGCCCAGGCAGAGAAATAGTCCATTAAACACCATGAACAACCAAGATGACAAGGCATCTCGGAAAGAAAGAGAAAAATCTACAGAAAATAAGTTTACAGACAAACAAATATGCAATATAAATGACAGAGATTCAGGACGGTACTTCTGAAAAAAAACTCAGTGAGTTCTGAAACAAGTCATATCAACAATTTCAGGAATTGAAAAAATGCCTAGATGAACAGAACAAGGAGATCGAAACACTCAAAAAGAACAGAATAGATCTTCTGGAGATAAAAAACAAAACAAAACAAAAACACTGTAAGAGTTGAAATATGAAATTACAAGCTTGGGAAATAGAGCCAACCAAAAGGAGAAAAGGATCAGTGATATCAAAGACAGAAATCTAGAAATAAATCAGAAGGAAGAAGAGAGAAACCAAAGAATGAAAAATAATGAAAGAGAAATAAAAGAACTAGGTGATACCATCAGGAGAAGAAATATAGGAATAACGGGCCTTATTGAAGGCGAGGAAAAGAAAGAGGGACTAGAAAGCATTTTCAGACAAATAGTTGACGAGAACTTCTCAAATCTAAGGAATGAGCTGGAGCTTAAGATTAAAAAATTCAACAGAATACCCAATTATCTCAACCCAAAAAGGCTTCACCAAGACACATTTTATTAAAATGATCAAAAATCAATGAAAAGACAGAGTTCTCAGGGCAGCCAAGGAAAAGAAGATGGTAACCTATAAAGGTAAGCCCATTACATTATCATCAGACTTCTCAGTATAAACCTTACAAGCCAGAAAGGAATGGAATAAAATATTCAAAATATTAAGTGAAAGGAACTACCAGCTTAGAATAATATATCCACCTAAGCTCTCCTCTAGATATGAAGTAGAAATTAAGACCTTTCCAGACATACAAAAATTGAGGGAATTCTCCACTACGAGGTCTGCACTAAAGAAAATACTGAAAGGGTTCAGCTCAGCTAAAACAAAATGACAAAAGAAAAAAAGAGAGAGAGAGAGAGAATAATTAGGAGTAAGGTGACTATCAGGCAAATAGAAGCAGAGAAGTGAAACCCTTACTGAGAACAGGGCATTATAAGCTTAAATAATAAGAGAATTGCTATAGCAAGATCGTAATGAATGTGCACTATATATAGGGACAAATTGAGGCAACAATGAATGAAAAGGGGAGAATTCAAAGATCCACATTCGCAAAGGGGAATGCAGATAAGGCACGCACAGAAGAAAATGGACGACTGTATATATATATAATTATCCTTTACATATTTGTAGTGGTAACCGCACGACAAAGATTCAGAACTGAAGTATATAAAATAAAAAAAGAAGAACCAGAGGGAAAACCCACAAAATCCAACGAAAATAAAGAAAACAGAAACAAAAGGAAAAGGAAGCAATGGAAACACCAAGCTACCAGAAAGCAAAAGATAAAATAGCTATAAGAAGTCCTCATATTTCAATAATCACCCTAAATGTAAATGGACTGAATTCACTAATAAAAAGGCACAGAGTTATAGAATGGATAAAAAAAACAAATTCCAACCATATGTCACTTCCAGGAGACACATCTCAGCTCCAAAGACAAATATAGACTCAAAGTGAAAGGGTGGAAAATGATGTTTCAAGAAAATGTCATTCAGAGAAAAGCAGGAGTAGCAGTACTAATATCAGTTGAAACAGACCTCAAAATAAAATAAAAGGTAAAGAAAGATACTGAGGGACACTTCATAATGATAAAGGGAATCATGCACCAAGAAGACATAACGCTTATTAATGTCTATGTTCCCAATCAGGGAGCCCCAAAATAAGCAAAGCAATTACTAACATAACTGAAGGCAGAAACTGACCAAAACACTATCGTTGTAGAAGACCTAAATACCCCACTGTCAGATATGGACAGATCACCCACACAGAATATCAGTAAGAAAATAACATCCTTAAATGACACATTATACCAGCTGAACATAATTGACATTTATAGAACCTTCCATCCCAAAACAGCTGCACATGGAACATTCTTAAGGATCGACCACATACTGAGACACAGAGACAACCTGAACAAATATAAGTGGGTTGAAATCATATCATCCATATTCTATGACCATAATGCTTTGAAACTAGAGATCAACTACAAAAAGAAATCAGGAAGAACCACATATACATGAAGATTAAATAACATGCCACTAAAGAATAACAGGGTCAGAAAAGAAATAAAAATAAAGATCAAGAGATACATAGAAATGACTGATAACGATAGTACAACATATCAAAACTTTTGGGTCATGGCAAAAGCAGTCATAAGAGGAAAGTTCCTATCATTACAGGCCTACCTTAAAAAAAGAAAAAAAGAAAACAGGAACCAGTCCAAATAAACAACCTAATGCTTCATCTTAAAAAACTGTAAAAGGAAGAAAAAATGAAGCCTAAAGTCAGCAGAAGGAAAGAAATAATCAAAATTAGTTCATAAATAAATAAAATTGAAAACAATAACAACAACAACAACAACAACAAAAACAAACAATAGAAAAAAATAAATGCAACAAAGAGCTGGTTTTCTGAGAAGGTTAATAAAATCAACAACCCCCTGGCTAGACTCACTAAAGAAAATAGAGAAAGGACATAAATAAACAAAATCAGGGATGAACTGGGAAATTATGACAGACACCACAGAAATACAAAGGTTCATACAAGAATACTATGAAAAAGTACATAACACCAATGTTAATAAACTGTAAGAAATGTACTAGTATTTAGAAAAATACAATCTTCCAATACTGAATCAAGAAGAACTGGAAAATCTAAATAGATCAATCAGCAGTATGGAAATTAAAACAATCATCAAAAACCTACCAAAAAGTAAAAGTCCCGGACCAGATGACTTTACCAATGAATTCTACCAAACATTCAAAGAAGATTTAATACCTATTGTCCTCAAACTCTTCTAAAAAATTGAAGAGGAGGCAATACTTCCCAACTCATTTTATGAGGACAATATTACTCTGATAATAAACCTGGTAAAGATAACACACACACAAAGAAAACTACAGACCAATATCTCTCATGAACACGGATGCAAAAATCCTAAATAAGATACTAGCAAACCGAATACAGCAACATATTGAAAAGATTATACTCCACGATCAGGTAGGCTTCATCCCAGAAGCACAGGTATGGTTCAACATATGCAAATCAATTAATGTGATACATCACATAAACAAATTAAAAAATAAGAATCATTTGATCATATCAATTGATGGAGAAAAAGCCTTTGAC
>NW_006431075.1:664954-677454 GCF_000325575.1 Pteropus alecto
ACTGGACTTCGAGATGATCATGCTAAGCCAAATAAGCCAGACAGAAAAAGTTGAAAATCACATGATATCACTTATATGTGGGATAGAAATCTAAAAGCAACAAATGAACAGGACATACAGAGACTCATGCTCATGGACAATAAACTAGTGGTATCCATAAGGTAAGGGAGAGGTGTGAGGGGGCAGTTAGATGGGGTAAAGGGGGTCAGATATGTGGTGACAGAAAGAAATCTAACTATGGGAGGTAAACACAGAGTGTAAATATATATCTGCCTTACTGTTAAAGTGTACCACTGAAACTTACTGGATTTTGTTATCCAATGTCACCGTAAAAATAAATAAATAATTTTTTTTAAAAAAAACGTAAACAGATTAGATGCTCCAATCAAAAGACATGGGTTAGCTAAATGGATAAGAAAACAAGACCCATTCATGTGTTGTCTGCAAGAGAGCCACTTCAAATTGAAAGACACAGACATACTGAAAATAAAAGGATGTAAAAAGATATTTCATATAAATGGAAATAAAAAAAGGCCAAAGTAGCATTATTTATATCAGATAAAATAGAGTTTAAAGCAAAGGCTATAGCAATAGAAATAGAAGGGAATTACATAATGATGAAATGATCAATCCAACAATAGGATGTAACCCTAGTAAACATATAGGCACCTAACATAGGAACACCTCCACACATATAGCAATTATTGACCAACATAAAGAAAGAAATCAACAGTAATAAACTCATAGTAGGAGACTTTAACATTCCGTTGACATCACTGGACTTATCTACTGGAACAAAAATCGATAAGGGAACAGCAGCCTTAAATGACACACTAGACCAGATGGATTTAATTAATATTTTCAGAGCATTTCTCCCAAAAGCAGTAGAATATATATTCTTCTCAAATGCATATGGAACATTTTCCAGGATAGACCACATGTTAGGCCACAAGACAATTCTCAGTAAATTTCAGACAATTGAAATCATACCAAGTGTCTTCTCCAACCACAATGGTATAAAACTAGAAATCAACTACAAGAAAAAAAACTGGAAAATACACAAACACATGGAGCCTAAACAACATACTAGTAAACAGTGAATGGTTTAACAGTGAGATCAAAGAAGAAATCAAAAGATACCTACAGACAAAGGAAAATGAAAACACAATGACTCAAAATCTATGGGACCTAGCAAAAGAAGTCCTACGAGGGAAATTCATAGCAATACAGGCCACCCTCAAGAAACAAGAAAAATCTCAAGTAAAGAATCTAATTTCAAACTTAAAAGAACTAGAAAAAGAATAGCAAACAAAACCCAAAGTGAGTAGAGGGAAGGAAATAATAAAGATCACAGCAGAAATAAATGAAATAAAGTCTAAAACATAATACAAAAGATTAATGAAACCAAGAGCTGGTTCTTTGAAAGGATAAACAAAATTGGTAAATCTTTAACCAAATTCATGAAGAAAAAAAGAAAGGGGACCAAATAAAATCAGAAATGAAAGAAGAGAAGAACTACAGACTCCACAGAAATATAAAAGATTATAAGAAAATAATATGAGCAATTAAATGCCAATAAATTGAAAAATCTGGAAGAAATGGATACATTTTTAGACACATACAATCTCCTAAGACTGAGTCAAAAAGAAACAGAATATCTGAACCAACTGATAACCACCAACAAAATTAAATCTGTATCTGCAATAAAAAATCTCCCAATAAAAAAAAGTCCTGGACCAGATAGCTTTGCAGGTAAATTTTACCAATCATTTAAAGGAGAATTAGTCTATGGCCATGTCATCCTGAACAAGCCCGATCCCGTCTGATCTCAGAAGCTAAGGAGAGTTGGGCCTGGTTAGTACTTGGATGGGAGAACACCTAGGAAGACCACGTGCTGTAGGTGTAAAAAAAAAAAAAATAATAAGAGCTTGTAAGTTGAAAGGGTCCTTGCAATCCATGAGGTTAACCAAGGGTTGCTTTGCCTAAAATAAATAAATAAATTAATTAATTAATTAATTAATAAAAATAAAGGAGAATTAACACCTATTATTCTCAAACTAGTCAAAAAAATTCAAGAGAAGAGATGGCTTCCTAATTCTTTTTATGAGGCCACCATTACCCTGATTCCAAAACCAGAGAAAGACAGTACAAAAAAGAAAACTGCAGGCCAATATCCTTGATGAACATTGATGCAAAAATTCTCAACAAAATATTAGCAAAACAAATTCAGCAACATATTAAAAATATTATACACCATGATCAAGTTGGATTTATTCCTGGCATGCAAAATTGGTTTAATATCTGCGAATCAGTTAATGTGACATGCAACATTAAAAAATTAAAATATAAAAGTCATATGATCCTATCAATAGATGCAGAAAACGTATTTGACAAAATTCAGCATCCATTTATGATAAAAATTCTTAGCAAGATGAGAATAGAGGGAACATATCTCAACATTATTAAGGCCAAATGGTGTTGAGAAAACTGTAACTATCCACGCAAGTAATAAAACTAGATCACCTTCTTACACCATATACAAAAATAATCTCAAAATGGGTTAAAGACGTAAATGTAAGACCAGAAACCATAAAACTCCTAAAAGAAAACAAAGGCAGTAAACTCTATGATATTGCTATTAGTATTTTTTTTTCTGATATATCTTCTCAGACAAGAGAAACAAAAGAAAACATAAACAAATGGGACTACATCAAACTAAAAGTTTTTTGCACAGCAAAGGAAACCATCAGCAAAACAAAAAGACAGCCTACTGAATGGGAGATGACATTTGCCTATGATACATCTGATAAAAGGTTAATATCCAAAACTTATAACAAACTCATACAACTCAACAACAACAGTGAAAACCAATCCAATTAAAAAATGGGCAGAAGACCTAAATAGATATTTCTCCAAAGATGACAAACAGATGGTCAATAGACATATGAAAAGACACTGAAGATTACTAATTGCCGGAGAAACACGAATTAAAACCACAATGAGATATTCCCTCACACCTGTCAGATTGGCTATCATCAGTAAATTGGAAAATAACAAGTGTTGGACAGGATGTGGAGGAAAGGAAACCTTCATGCACTGTTGGTGGGATTGCAAATTGATACAGCCAATATGGAAAACAGTTTGGAGATTCTTCAAAAGATTAAAAGTAGAACTACCTTTGACACAGCAATTGCACTTCTCGATATTTAACTAAAGAAAACAAAACACTAGTTTGTTCCTATGTTCATGGTAGCACTATTCACAATAGCCAAGATTTGGAAGCATCCTAAATGTCCATCAATACACGGTTGGATAAAGAAGTAATGATACATATATACAATGGAATATTATTTAGCCATCAAAAATGAAATCTTACCATTTGCAATGGCATGGCTAGATGTAGAGGTTATTATGTTGAATGAAATAAGTCAGACAGAGAATGATAAATACCATATGATTTCACTTACATGTGGAATCTAAAGAACAAAAGGAATGAACAAACTAAGTAAAAACAGACTCAGAATAAACTGATGATTGCTATAGGAGAGGGCTTTGCGGGGCTGGATGAAAAAGGTCAATGGATGAAGAAGTACATATTAGTAGTTACAAAACAGTCACAGGGATGTAGAGTACAGCATAAGGAATATAGTGGCTGTATGTAGTGTCAGATGTAATCAGAGGGATCTCTTCATAAATGATATAAATGTCTAGCCATTGTACCGTGTATCTGAAACTAATATAAAATAAAATAAACATATAAAATTTAAAAAAAGATTTTGATTTTGTTAATGTTTGGTCATATTACTTATGCTTTGACAGGTAGTGTTGGTATTAATTATTAAATAGTCTGTAATTTCAGTTGTGAGTATGACTTTAAGGTAAGAGTTATATGATAGGTTTTCTTTTTCATTGCAAGTGAAGATTTTTCTCCTCTCCTCCCTTCCTTTTATTGATCTTTTCTAGTTTTAGTGCATTGTGATTAAAGAATGTGATGTGTGAGATTTCTATTTTTTGAAATTTTAAAAATTTACATTATGGCCTAGTAAGGATTAACTTTTATGAATGTTTTGTGCATGCTTAAAAATATGTGCTTGGTTTTAAATATCTATATTTGTATTTAACCAAGATTTCTAATTATGTCATTAAAATTATGTATGTCCATACTCATTTTTTCTAATCTGTCAAATTATGAGAGTAATATGTAAACATTTCTACTATAATTTTGGCTTTGTCAACTTATTTTTGGAGGTTTTGTTAAAATATTTTTGCTTTATATATTGTACTGTGTTTTTCCGTACATAAATTTTATGGCTATTATTTCTCTTCAGTAGGTTTTACCTTCTGTCATAAAATAGCCCTTTATAGTCCATGCACTTAATACCTTGTGACATGAATTCTGTGCTGAACCAAAATTGCTATTCTTTCTTTCTTTTTGTTATTATTTGTGATGGCTATGGTGGATTGATGTTACACATCCAAGCCATCCTTCCACAATTCTATTGCAGACCACCCTTATGACCAGGGGTCTGGGTGTGACTTGGGTTCCACCAATCACATGCACCCACCTGAAATTGGGTGGTAAAAGTGAGGTAGAACCACACTGGGTGTAGATACTGGACATTGGCAGTTTTCAAAAGTATACCAAATAATTCTAATATGTAGCCATGATTGAGAACCACTGGAATAAATGGTAGATGTTGAGTTCTATAAATGGGTATAGTGGATGAATATGAAGAAGCCAACAGATGGACTTATCTTCAGAATATGTAGGAAGAATTTGTAATGAGCCATTGTTTTTCCACCTCTACACTTGTTCAGGGGGCCTAAAGTTACCTGAAGCTGTGCCCAACTTTAACATGTACATGAATCACCTTAGTATTTTGTTAATATGCAGGTTCTGATTCAACAGGAACTGAGATGAAGCTTGTGATTCTGCATTTCTAACAATCTTCCAGTTGATATTGCTGCTGCAGGTCTGTGGTCTGGTGCAGGTCTGCTGCAGTCTTTCATTAGGGAGATCCAGGACACTGGCCTTCTTTCTTGGGCCTTGACCCTGATTTTTGGAAGCTTCTTCATTAAATGCACCCAAAGAGGTCCTCAGAAGCTACATCATGGAGATGGCTACAGCCCCCACTCATTATTCACTGAATGAGGCATTAGCAGAGCTTCAAAAGCCCTGCCATTCTTCCACCAATTGCCTCACAGCTTCCTATTGTGCCAAGTTCCTGCTGGAATTTGAAGGAGAGTTGAGCTTTTTAGGGTAGATCAGTATAACCACTTTTTAGGAAGGTCCCACTTTGCCTGCAATGAGTTGCCGATATCTCAGCTTTGTCTTTTTTTCCTACTAATCTGCCTATCTGCCTATTATCTTCCAAAAATTCTTCAAAATTTTCTGATTTATCCTTTATACGGCTTGTTATGCAGCCCTGATAGATTCTTTGATTTTATACTTATTTTGTCATTTCAATGAAACTTATGAGAGTTAAGAGAGAAAAAATGTATGGGCTTAATTTGTCACTTCGGAGTAGAAGTCCTACTTTTGATTTCATAGTAATTGAGTCTCTTTTGCCACTTGCTATTTGAAGCCTGAAGTTCTAACATTGGAATTTCATTTCTGTGTTAAAATGTAGGCAAGTTTCTGTTCTGAGCTGTTTCCTGGGGAAAAAAAAAAACAGACACGAATGAAGAGTTATAAGGGAAAGCCACCTCCCTTCATCAAAACCAATCCAGAATCTTTAGTCACAGGCCTTGGAAGGGAAGGGCCTGCTTATCAAGTGGCCCAAATATTTTCCTCTGTTGTACTTTTCTTCTAAGGTATGTTTACTTCAATTCCCACTGTCATCACTATACCTAACCCTAGAGGGCTGGCTCTGGTCCAACTAAGCATGGACAAAACTCATCCCTTGGTTTCCTCAGTAAGTATTAGTATCAATAGCAGTAACAGTAATGATAAGAACAGTTGCCCTTCTTTATCTTTTCTGTGAATCAAGCACTGTGCTAGGGACTTGGCATAAATTATCTAATTAATTCCTTGTAGTTATCCTGGAAAATGGCTAAGATTATTATTCCCATTTTGATGAAACTGAGATACCAAAAGGTTAAGTGATCTACCTAGGTAGTAATTGGCAGAGCCAGAGTTAGCATATTAAAGAAATCCAAAGTTCACAGTCTACTAACTCAGCACTTAATCTGTTTTGCTCACTGGTTTGTAAATTAAACGACACTAAACTCTTTTTGTGTGCTGGTATTAAAACTGAATATTGTATCACTTTTAACTAATATGAGAGCAGTAGATTCTCTGCAAAAATATATATATATATTTTCACTTAACAAAATGTGATGTTCTTTCAAAGGAAGTGAGCATCATATTCAAGCTGTCTAATTTCTTACAAAAAAGCGTTTAAAATGAGCTCCTTTTTCTACAGTTACAACATAATGATTTGAATAACTTCATCAAAGCAGGACTTTCCCTTGATCAGCTAACCTCCAACCACTCAGAAAAGGCCATGATGAGTTTTAAAAAGAAACACACTTTTTCATATATTTGAGTTTGCTTGTGTGAACAATCAGAGCTTCTGAAGTAAATGTATTTATCCCATGAACTGGTAAACAGACTTTGCAATGTGATTGTAATTACCTCATTGAAAAACTTATCAATTTTTTAAAGGAATTTTGGAAGTAAAAGAAATGAAATAAATGAAATTTTAAAATTCATAATATAGCTGACATATTTTTGATAGAAAGCTGCCAAATATTTTTTACCTTAAAAGAGCACTAAGATGCCACAATCTTTTTTTTAATTGGCTTAATTGTTAAAGACCTAATGTATATATGGAGAATAATGCATAAGTCTATATATAGATCAATTTGTTTTTTGAACAGAAAGTTCAGAAGGGGCTTACGCAGCCCCTTCTCCACCCTTACATCTCTCCAGGGACAAATCTAGTCTGGTGGGGCCATGGACCTCTGCTGGGATAATGGAAAGAAAGCTGGGACTCAGGCAGAGGGAAAGGGGAGGTCATGTAATTTATTTGAGAAATATCTTTCATATAGGCAGGGGAAGTGGCACAGGGGTTTGTCTTTGAGCCAAATTTGGAGAGATATGTTGGGGAATCTTCAAGAGCCTAGGAGGAAAAATGTGTTGCATTAAGGCCCCCTTCCTTTTATTTGTAATGGTGTTACTGTGATATAATTCACATAATATAAAATTCGACCTTTCAAAAGTATATAATTCAGTGCTTTTTAGTATAATCACAGAACTGTATGATCATACACACAATCAATTTTAGATCATTTTTGTCATCCCCCAAAACCCCTGTACCCATTAGCAGTGCACTACACAGCTCCTGGCAACCAGTAAATTACTTTCTGTCTCTATAGATTCGCCTATTCTGGATATTTCATATAAGTAGAATCATATGAAAGAAAGTCTTTTGAATCTTGCTTCTTTTACATAGAATAATGTTTTCAAGGCTGATCCATGTTCTAGTATGTATCAGTATTTCATTTTTTATGGGATATGCCACATTTTGTCTATCCATCATCAGTTGATGGATGTTTGGGTTGTTCCCACCTTTAGCAATTATGAATATAACTGCTATGATCATTTATGTACAAGTTTGTGTAGACATGTTTTTATGTCTTTTAGATATATACCTAGGAGTGGAATTGCTACTGGGTCATACAGTTTGAGAAACTGTGACACCCCAATTTTAACAATTTGAATGCTTACTATGTCCTAGGCATTGTGCTGTTTTTCATGTTAGCTGTAAACTGATTTACTCCTTACGACAATTATGTGAAGTAATTACTAACTACTCTTATTCCCATCTGACATATGAAGAAAATGAGGCTCGAGAGGGGATGTCATCTACCTATGGTCCCATAGCCAGAAAGTAGATCATGGAGCTGGAATTTGAACTAAGGTAGTTTGGCTCCAGAGTGCTTGGAGGAGTAGATGGCTAGGCAGAAATTTTAAAAATCTTGCTAAAAAATTATGATTTGGGATTAGTATATCCATATTATAGCAGAAGTTTGGATTTGGGCTTTCAATTCATTCATCTTTTTAGTTTAACCAAGTGGTTAAAAGTGCAAACTCTACAGCCAGATAGCTTGGGTTTGAGTGCAAGCTCTGTCACTCATTTGACTTTGGACAATTTACTTAACCAACATGTGCCTCAGTTACTTCATATGCAAAATAGTTAACTAATGGCATTTTTTCATAGGGCTGTTGTGATGATTAAATTGATTTAATATATGCAATGTAATTAGAATAGGATTTGTATATATGGTAAGTGTTCAATAAATCTTAAAGAAATATGGAATGGTGTTCTCCCAACTTTTTGGATCATGCACCCCATTGGAAAATCATTTCTGAGCACACCTTCCTAATATAGGTGTACATTTTATAAATTATAATCGTGTATTACTGACAATCCATATTTAATTATTGGGTCAGCTTAAGACCTTTCTTATTTTTTAGATAACAGTGAAGTTATAACATTTTCTTCTATTGCCCATGGATGATCTTGTGTGCTTCACTCTGTCCACTGGCCTAGATCCAGATGAGGCACCCAGGCCTGGAATAGGAGAAGTGACTTATCCTAGGTTCTTTCGTACTGCTATAATACAGAGGGGCTGGGTCTGTGTCTCCTATGTGAGTACGGAAAGGAATAGGAACAGAAAAGTTGAAGAAGGAACTTCTAGGAGTTACAGGCATGAGCTCTTTATATTTAGGGGTTTCCTCACTGGGAAGGGAAGTGCCTGGATATCTATAAAATAATGAGTCATTTTCATTTCATAGACATTTATACCTTACCAGGTAAGGAGAATGGCCTCAATCTCTCTTTGAACCTTTCCAGGATAGAGATAGGTCAAGGATGACTTGTTTAGGAAAAGGCCTTTCCTGGAAGCTGGGATGAGTATCCTTTCTCCATTCTAGTTCTAGCCATCTGGGCATACCACAAAGATATCTCTCCCAGCCCGAGCCTCCCAGAAAATACTAATAGAGCAAGAGACCGTCATCCTTGACACAATGACCTTGGGATGGGTTAAGGCCCTGTGGCCCTTCATTTTTAAAGGCCTCCTGAAAGTACTTAAATACAATGCCCCTTCTATGCCCTGTCAAGGGGAGAAACTTAGTAATTAGACAAAGGAAATTGGAAACTTAGAAATTACAGAGGCAAGTGGCACTTCCATCAATGAACATAGCAGCACTCTATCAGTGAATATAGGGTACTTTTTAATAAAACCGAGGGCAGGAAGTAGGTAAATGCTCTAAGCAAATAAGTTTCTAAGTAGTACAGCCATATGGATTTATCATGTGGACCATATGGGGCTTTCAGAAATAATTCTTTTGGCGATCAGATGTGTTTGAATTTAGGTACCTTAGGAGAGAACCAGCTGCATCCAGGAGTATAAGACTTCCACCATTTGTCTCCCCTCTCTCCACTCTAGGATCCTTAGAAGGTAGTCAGGGAGCACTACTCATGTTCTGCAGGAGGTAGTTGAGATTCATGTCTGGAAGCTGGGGAGGCTGGCTGCTGAGAACTGAGCTTTCTGAGTTTGATGGAGAGAGATGGCAGACCCCATGGAAAAGGGAAAGGGTAAGGATAGTAAAGAAATAGTTTAAATGAGGAGAGAGCCAAGAAATAAAGGGTAAAGTTTACTGAAGGAGATGGTTTATCATCACTTTCTCCAAATCCTGGGGCAAGAGGCATCCCCAAGGCCTACACAGATAGGGCTTACATTCTAACCCTGAGGCACAATACCTGCTTTTCCGCCCAACTCTGTAGGTTGGAACAATTATCTGGACCCTTTTGGTAAGTTTATTATTTTACCCATGTTTATTAGTGTCAGTGTTTAGTTGCTCTCAAGAAAGGCAGATGAGGCAGTACCAGAACAGACCCACTATTGTGTCTTGCATGGGCAGCATAAGATACAACTTTGGGGCCTTGTGGGCAGCAAGGGGCATCTATGTATAGGTGACACCACGATGAAAGAAATAGTAGTTACTCCGCCCACTTTGGGGAATGGATAAGGAATGTGTCTGTCTGAGGACATGAGGCTAGCATTTGGAGAGAACTGTGAGAAGGAGATTCCTAAGTGATATGGTTTCTGGCTGGGTCCAAAAAACAGCCTTTATGTTTCCATGAGTGCCCAGAGCAGTTATTGAACTTGTAGCTGTAAAAAAAAGGGGGAAGGTCAGGAATGGGCTTTCAAGTCTGGTCAAAGAGCGAGGTGACCTAAAGGACAGTCCCAACCATAAAGAAACTTGAAATGACCTTGGTTACAGAATCAAACTTGATTCTTGTGACTAGCTCTTCAAGAAATAAAATGGAAAGTCACAGCCCAAGGAAAATCTGGCAGTGGTACAGCAGGGCTTGCAAGCCAAGACTAGGTTGGGGTAAGCTTCCCCCCACACCAGGTAAGTTCCCTTTATTTTTCGATTGGTAAAACACATACGTATACACATACACACACACAAAAATGACACAAGAGCTATGCCTGGAGGTGTCTTTTTACTTCTTTTATTGAACTCCATAAATATTTTTATAAGGCTTTGTGTCATTACAACATCATATTTTTGTTGTTAAACAGTTTTTTAAACACACAACTTTGACACTTGTTTGACAGGGTCAAACAGTCAGATAGAAGAAACAAAATAATAAACTGGCAAATGCAGAGCAGCAGGGGTAATTAAAATCACTGTTGCCCATCCAGCCACCCCAGCCCACCCCATCCCCAAAGCACTAAAAGATCACTATTTGGCTTTACAGTAGAATTATTAGAACTCTCTTGTTGCTGTCCTTATAAATCCATTAGAGCTATACATGTAGAGAGAAGGGGAGAGAGGGAGAGAGAAAGGGGAGTTGGGTTTCTGTGTTAGGATCATCCCACAGCAGAGCCCACAGAACACATTAGCAAAGCCTTTTGAAGAGCAAATCTAGGCCTCGTTGGGTTGAGGAAAAAGGAGCTCAGGGCCATGCAGACATAGAGATTTACAGAGTTCTTGGGGAATAGCATTGCTGTGAGGACACAGAATAAGCTTAGACCATGAGCCCAGATAATGGGGCTCCCCTTGAGGCCGCTGGCCATTGGTCTTATTTGCTGCCATAGGCTGGGGGAACACTACGACCAAGGGCAAACTGATTTCTTCTTGTTTCCACAAGTTATTGGCATCTGATGAGGCCAGTGGGTTGGGTGGGTGAGAGATGGGTGGATGAGAGGTCGGTGGTGAGAGGTGATATCCCTGATCCTGGAGTTCTGGGCACAGGCCCAGGGTAGTGTGGAGTCAAAGGAGCTTGGCCAAGAGATATTGTAGGTCCAGGGACTTATCTAAGCACCCCATTTTGGAGTGCCCCAAGACCCCGGAGAAACATATCAAGGCCAAGTATTGTGGGGAGGAATGGCAAGTAGGAAAAGGATGTAAATTCAAGGGAGGCCTGCACAGTCATTCAAACACATTCTGTTTGCCAAGGAGATCATCTTAACTTACACACTGGGTACCAGGTTTCTTGCCAAGAGGGCTTAAGTAGCAGGGTCATGTGCTGAGCATTGGTGACCAGTCCCGAGGCCCAGCCCTCTGCTCAATTCAAACTTATCCTTGGTTTACTCACAAGTCTGATTTGGGTGTGGTGGAAAAGAAGCTAAAACAGCTTGAAATTTGATTCCTACAGAAAAAAATTATCAGGCTGGGCAGGGACTGGTCTGTGTCAGAAGACATAGAACAGCAATCAAGCCAGCTACGCTGAGGGCCCCATGCAGCCATAGCTGCTGCTCAGTAAGCTGAGGTCCTTTCATGATGAAGTCTTTTCCCCTGGGGTCCAGAACAGACTCACAATCTGCAGATTCTTCACTAGAGTGGTTCTTCATAGCAGGGCCAATCCTCACTCCTTTGTATCCCATTCTCCTTGGTGTTCAAGGTCTATCCACACAAGAAGTCATATGGGGAGGAGGAATAAGTACTCCTGCATCCTCAGGAAACCTGCCTCTTTGTGGTGGAAGTTAGTTGTGCACAAGTGAAAAGCCTGTCAAAAATGAGCCTGAGGGTAGCATCTCTCTCTCAGATCTTTTCACCACAGGGAAAAGTTCCCCTGGGATCCTCACTTGCTTCGAATGTCCTGAGATGAGAGAATGCTGGAAACAGGGCCTTCTTCAAGTGCCAGAAGTGTTTTAACTATTTCAATACCAGCCACCCTCCTGTGCCAGTAAAGCAAGAGAAGGAAGGAAGATAGGAATATGGGAAGGAAGGAGCCATGGAAGATTGCCCATATAATCTACTAGCAATGGGGCAAGTCTCACGTAACTTGAATGGTAAGAACTACCATTACATATATTGGGCCAACACTGTTTCTTTCCATGCCTACCCCTGTTCTTTGCTCTAAAAGGTTACTGTCAGGCTTGGCTCCTGTCCAGGTCAATAATTTACAGGCAGTTGATAATTTTAGTCAGGCAGACTCTGCTTTGACCCCTTCATAGACTCCTATCAGTGTTGCCTA
>NW_006431075.1:679954-695846 GCF_000325575.1 Pteropus alecto
ACTAGGGTGGGTTATATCCATCACCTCACAAAATTATCTTTTTTTGTGTGTTAAGAACATTTAAAAACTACTCTTTTAGCAACTCTTAAATATATAGTAAGTATGGTTAACTACATTTAACCATACTGTATATTAACCATACTATACATTATATCTCCAGAACTTCATTTTATAACTGAAAGTTTGTGCCCTTTGTCCAACATCGTCCCACTTCTAACTCCAGTCTCTAGCAACCACCGATCGACTTTCTGTTTTTATAAGTTTGCCTTTTTTAGATTCCAAATATAAGTGAGATCATATAGTATTTGTGTTTTAATGTTTTATTTATTTCACATAGCACAATGCCCTCAAAGTCCATGTATGTTCCCATAAATGGCAGGATTTCCTTCTTTTTATAGCTGAATAATATTCCACTGTGTATGTGTGTGTGTGTGTATATATATTATTTTATCTATTTATCCACTGAAAGACAGGTAGGTTGTTTCCATGTCTTGGCTATTGTGAATAATATTGCAAGGAACATATGAGAGCGCAGATATCTCTTCAAGATCCTGACTTCATTTCCTTCCTATATATACTCAGAAGTGGGATTGCTAGACAGATAGCAGTTTTAATTTTAATTTTTTGAGAATGTTCCATACTGTTTTCATGGTGGCTTACAAATTTACATTCTCCCCAAAAGTGTACAGGGGTTCTCTTTTTTCCATATCTTCACTAGGACTTGTTATCTCTTGTCTTTTTGATAATAGCCATTCTAACAGACATGAGACAATATCTTATTGTGGTTTTGACTTATATTTCTCTGATGATTAGTGGTATTGAACACATTTTCATATATCTGTTGGCCATCTGTATGTCTTCTTTGGAAAAATGTCTATTCAGGTCCTGTGTCCATTTTTTAATCGGACTACTTGTTTTTTGCTATTGAGTTGGTTATATACTTTGAATTTTAGTCTCTTATCAGATATATGGTTTGCAAATATTTTCTCCTATATCATAGGTTGTCTTTTCATTGTGTTGTTTCTTTTGCTGCGTAGAGCTTTGTAGTTTGATGTAGTCCTATCTGTTCATTTTTGTTTCCATTGCTTGTGCTTTTGATGTATTAAAAAACTCATTGCCAAGACTAATGTCAAGAATTTTCCCTTTGTTTTCTTCTAGGAATTTCATGGTATTGGGTCTTATAACCAAGTCTTTAATCCATTTCAAGTTAAGTTTTGTGAGTGATATAAGATAGAGGTCCAATACATTCTTTGCATGTGAATATTAAATTTTCCCAATACAATTTATAGAAGAGACTATCCTTTACCCACTAAGTGCTCGTGGTGTCCTGACAAATATTAGTTGGCTATAAATGTGGGTTTATAATTGTGGATTTATAATTCTGTTCCATTGCTCTATATGTTGGTTTTTATGCCAGTACCATACCGTTTTGATTACCATAGTTTTGTAATATAGTTTGAAATTGGGAAGTGTAAGATATTCCCAGATTTGTTCTTCTTTCTCAGGATAGCTTTGGTTATTTGGGGTCTTTTGTGGTTCCATATGAATTTTAGAATTGTTTTACCTACTTCTGTGAAAAATGCCATGGAATTTGAGTTAGGGATTTCATTGAATCTATAGATGGTGTTGGGTAGTAAGGACATTTTCACAATATTAATTCTTATGATCCATTAACATAAAATAGTTTTCCATTCATTTTTGTCTTTTTCAACTTCTTTCATAAGTATCTAATAGCTTTCATTGTACAAATCTTTAACCTCCTTGGCTCTTTTGTCAAATATTAATTGACGGTATATACATGAGTTTATTTCTGGGCTCTAGATTCTCTTCCATTAGTCTATGTAACTGTACTTTTTTCCAATACCATACTGTTTTGAATATTATAGCATTGTAATATAATTTGAAGTCAGGAACTGTGATGCTTCTAGTTTTGTTCTTTCTCAGAATTGCTTTGGCCATTCAAAGTCTTTTATGATTTCATAGGAATTTCAGGATTGTGTTTTCTATTTCTGTTAAAAATGCCATTGGAAAAACAGTATGGAGGTTCCTCAAAAACTAAGAATTGATCTACCATATGATCCAGTAATCCCTCTACTGGGTATTTACCCCAAAGACTTGAAAACTCATATCCATAAAGATATTTGCACACCAATGTTCAGAGCAGCATTATTCAGAGTGGCCAGGACATGGAAGCAACCAAAATGTCCTATGGTAGATGACTGGCTAAAGAAGCTGTGGTACATATATACAATGGAATATTAGCCATAAGAAGAGATGAAATACTGCCATTTGCAACAACATGGATAGACCTCGAGATCATCATGCTAAGCGAAATAAGCCAGACAGGAAAAGTTGAAAATCACATGATAGCACTTATATGTGGGATATAAACCTAAAAGCAACAAATGAACAGGACAAACAAACAGAGACTCATGGACATGGACTACAGACTAATGGTTACCAGAAGGTAGTAGGTAGGGTAGATGAGGTAAAGGGGTCAAATATAGGGGAGTAAGAGGAGGGTGAAGTAGGTAAAGGGGATCAAATATAAGGTAGCTGAAGGAAACTGGACTTTGAGTGGTAAACATTCAATAGAATATACAGATGTCAAATTATAATGTACACCCAAAAATTATATAATTGTATTAACCAATGTTACCCCAATAAACTTAATTTAAAAAATAAATAAATAAAATATAAATGCCATTGGAAACTTGAGAGAAAATGCACTGAATCTATAGATGGCTTTGGGTAGTACAGAAATTTTAACAGTATTAATTCTTCCAATCAAGGAACACAGGATATCTTCCATTTTTGTGTCTTCTTCAAATTTTTTCATAGATGCCTTAGGGTTTTCAGTGTACACATCTTTCACCTCTTTGGTTAGATATAATCCTAAGTATTTTTTTTTTATCATTTTTGATACTATTGTAAGTGGATTGTTTTTATTTTTCAGATAGTTCGTTGTTGTATAAAATGCTAGTGAACTTTGTATGTTGATATTGCATCTTACAACCTTATTGAATTCATTGATTAGATTTAACAGTTTTTGGTGGTGTCTCTAGGATTTTCTATATATAAAAACTTGTCATAGGCAAGAGAGAATTAATGTTAACTTTCTCTTTTGTGATTCAGAGGTAATTTTTACTTCTTTTTCTTGCCTGATTGCTCTGCCTAGGATCCAGTACTATGTGGTATAGAAGTGGTGAGAGTTGGCACCATTCTGTTGTTCTTCATCTTATAAAAATAGCTGTCAACCTTTCATCATTGAGTATGATGTTAGCTGTGGGTTTGTCACATATGGCCTTTATTATGTTGATGTAAGTTCTTTCTATACCTAATTTTTGAGAGTTAACATAAAAGAATGTTGAATTTTGTCAAATGCTTTTTCAGCATCTATTGAGATGATCATGTTTTTTTTGTCTTTTTTTTCTATTAATGTGGTGTATCATACTTACTAATTTGCATATGTCAAACCAGTTTTGCATCCTAGGGATGCATACAACTTGATGATGCTGTAAGATCATTTTAATGTGCTGTTAAATTTTGTTTCCTAAGAATTTTTGCATCTATATTCATCAGGGATATTGGCCTATATTGTACTGTAGTGTCTTTCTCTGGCTTTGGTATCCGGGTAATCCTGGCCTTGTAAAATGAGTTTGGGAATGTTCCCTCCACTTCATGTCTTTGGAAGAGTTTGAAAAGGACTGGTATTAAATATTCTTTAAATGTTTCATAGAATTTTCATAGAATTAAACCATCTGGTCCTGAGCTTTTCTGTGTTGGCATGTATTTTCTTTTTATGACTGCTTCAATCTTCTTACTTGTTATTGGTATGTTCAGATTTTTTATTTCTTTATGATTCAGTTTTGGTACATTGTATGTTTCTTGTAATTTATTCATTTCTTCTACGTTACCCAATTTGTTGGTGTATAATTGTTCATATTATTCTCTTATGATTCTTTTTATTTCTGTGGTATCACTTATAATATCTTCTGTTTAATTTCTGATTTTGAGTCTTCTCTTCATTTTTAGTCCAGCTACGTTTTGTCAACTTTATCTTTTCAAAAAGCCAGTTTTTAATTTCATTGATATTCTCTATTGTTTTTTGGTCCTTATTTTACTTATTTCTGCTCTGATCATTATTTCCTTTTTTCTTGCTAAATTTGGGCTTTTTTTCTTCTTTTTCTTGTTCCTTGAGTTATAAAGTTAGGTTGCTTATTTGAAATCTTACTTTTTTTTTTCTATGTAGGTGTTTATGGCTATAAACTTTCCTCCTAAAATTGCTTTTCCTGTATCCTATAACTTTTGGTATATTGTGTTTACATTTTCATTCATCTCATGATATTCTTTTTATTTCCCCTTTGATTTCTTCTTTGACCCATTGGCCATTTGTGTGTTGTTTAATTTCCACAAATTTGTGAATTTTCCAGCTTCCCTCCTGTTACTGATTTCAAGTCTCATACCACTGTGGTTGGAAAATATGTTTGATATAATTTGTCTTCTTAAATTTGCTAAGACTTGTTTTGTGACCTAACACATGATATACTGGAGAATGTTGCACGTGGGCTTGAGAAAAATGTGAAATCTGCTGTTGGATAGAATGTTCTTTTTATGTCTGTTAGGTCCATGTGGTCTAAATATATTATCAGTCCAATATTCTCAATCATTCTTGTCTTGGTGATTTAGCAATTGTTGAAAGTGGTGTATTAAAATCTCCTACTATTATTGTATCATTGTCTGTTTCTTCCTTCAGATCTACTAGTAATTTGCTTAATATACTTAGGTGATCCAATCAATTTTGGGCACATATATATTTACAATTATTATATCCTCTTGATGAATTATTTTTTATCATTACATAATGATCTTCTTTGTCTTTTGTGAGTTTTTGACTTATCGACTATTTCTCTGATATAAGTATAGCTACCTTTGCTCTGTTTTGATTTCCACTCGTATGGAATATCTTTTCCTATCTCTGTAGTTTAAGGCTATGTGTATTCTCAAAGATGAACTGAGACTTCTGTAGGCAGTATACAGTTGTGTCTTGGTTCTTTTTAACCCATCCAGTCACTCTATTGTGTTAATATGAGAATTTTATCTATTTACATTTAAAGTAATTATTGACAGGTAAGGAATTACTATTGCCATCTTATTATTTTCTGGCTGTCTTGTAGTTTCTTTGTTCCTTTCTTCCTCTCTTGTTATCTTCCTATATGAATTGATGATTTTCCATAGTGGTATGCTTTGATGCATCTCTCTTTTTCTTTTGTATATCTACTGTAGGTACTTGCTTATGGTTACAATGAGGCTAATATAAAATATCTTATATTTACAATAATATATTTTATGTTGATAACAAATTAACTTTGACTACATATAAACATTCTACCCTCTTAATTCTCCCCACCACAATTTGTTTTTGATGTCATAGTTTTCGACTTTTTATTACCTATTAACAAAAAAAGTACCTATAGCTATTTTTAATCCCTTTGTCCTTTATCGTTTATAGTATATTTAAACAATTAGCATACCACCATATTAGATTATTCTGAATTAAGACATATACTTACTTTTACTCTTGTATTTATAGTCATGTTTTCATGTTACTAATTAGTGGCCTTTCATTTCAGCTTGAAGAACTCCTTCCATCCTCTGACTATTTCCTAACTACCAATTTGTACTTCTTAACCCCTTCACCATTTTCACTTAGCCTCGCCTCTCCAATTTGTCAAAGTCACTGTTCTTTAGGAGAAAGACAGCAGAAATCCTTGACATCTGTCAATCACCAGTTTATTCTCTGTATCTATGAGTGTATTTTCATTTTGTTTATTTTATTTTTTTAGATTTCATATGTAAGTGAAATTATACATCATTTTTCTTTCTCTGTCTGACTTATTTCACTTAGTACAATACCCTCTAGGTCCATCCATGTAGTTGCAAAATAGTCATGGGGCTGTAAAATACAGCATAGGAAATATGGTCACTAACATTGTAATAACCATGTTTAGTGCTAGATGGGTACGTAATCAGGGGATCACTTCATAAATTAATGTCTAACCATTACACTATACACCTGAAACTAATATAAAATAATATTGAATATCAACTCTAATTGAAAAAGAAAAATTAAAAGAAAAGAGTTTTCAGCATTTCTTATAAAACAAGTCTAGTGATGATGAATTCTCACTCCCCATCTCTCCTTCTCTCCCTATCTCTCTCTCTCTATCTCTCTGGGAAAGTCTCTTTCATTTAGGAAGGGCAACTTTCCTGGACACAGTATTTTTGGTTGGCAGTTTTTTCTTTCAGCACTTTGAGGATATTATCTCACTTTCTCCTGGTCTGCTAGGTTCTGCTGAGAAATATGTTGATAATCTTATGTGGGTTCCCTTGTATGAAGGAATTTTTTCTCTTGCTAATTTTAAAGTTCTCCCCTTGGTTTAGATTTTAGACAGTTTTATTATAATGTATCTTAGAGATCATTTTGGTTGAAATTGTTTAAAGATCAATGAACCTCATGAAACTGGATATCTAAATAACTACCCAGATTTGGGAACATTTCAGTCATTATTTCTTTAAGTATGAGTTCTGCCCTTTCCCTCCAACCGCTTCTACTTCTGGGACTCCAACATGTTATAGATTGTTTCTCTCTCAGTCTCTCTCGCTCGCGCTCTCTCTCTCTCTCTCTCTCTCTCGCTCGCTCTCTCTCTCTCTCTCTCTCTCTCTCTCTCTCTCTTTATCCCATAATTTGTATAGGTTTATTTTACTCTTTTTCATTCTTTTTCTTTATTTTACTCTGATTGGACAATTTCAAATGACCTGTCTTTGACTGCACAGATTCTTATTTCTGCTTGATCATGTCCTCTGCTAATGCTCTCTATTGCACTTTTTTTTCATTTCTTTTGCTACATTCTTCAGCTCTATAATTTCTGTTCAGTTCTTTTTTCACAGTTTCTACTCTATTAAATTTCTTGTTTTCTTCATGTATTATTTTCTTGATGTTGTTGAATTGTCTCTGTTTTCTTGTAGCTCACTGAACGTCCTTAAAACAACTATTTTGAAGTGTTTATTGGCTAAATCACAGAACTCCATGTCTTTTGGGATCAGTTTCTGGAAAACTGTGTTCCTTTAGTGATGTAACACTTCCTTGATTTTTTACATTCCTTGCAGTCTTGCATTGCTGTCTTTGCATTTGAAGAAGCAGTCACCTCCTCTAGTCTTTACTGATTGGCTTTTTCTATGCATCCAATCATAGATTTTTTTTTTCTCCAAGGGTTATCCGGAACTTCTCTGCTGGACTCCTGGACTTGAACAAAAGCACTCATCTATGGGTGATTGTCAAAGTCACTGTTCTTTAGGAGAAGGACCGCAGAAATCTTCTGCCATTTTGATGACATCCTCTAAAACCAGTTTTCTAAGGTGGTGTCAGAAATATGAGGGTATTGGATGCCAACAAACAATATGGAGATATTAGGGAGGGAGTTTAAAGAGTTCTCATTTAAAATTTTTAATCAAGCTTTTCATTTTGAGATCATTGTAGATGTATATGCAGTTGTAGAGGAAATATAGAGATATGCTCTGTATCCTTTATTCAATTTCTCTAATGGTAACATTTTATGAAAGTATAGTACAATATTACAGCTAGGATATTATCCTTCTTACAGGACATAGTCAAGAGATATAACATTTCTATCATTACAAAGATCATTCTCATTACTCTTGTAATCACGCATACTTCTCTCCTGTCCCCATTCCCTCATTATCCCCTGGCAACCACTAATCTATTCCCCATTTCTGAATTATATCATTTCAAAACATTATATGAATGGATTTCTGTAATATGTACCCTTTGGCAATTGGATTTTCTCATTCATCATAATGTAATTCCTTTAAGATTCACCCAAGTTGTTGCATGTACCAATATCTGTCTCCCGATGAGTAATATGGTATGAGTGTACCATAGTTTGCTTAATTCTCTCTCACTGAAGGACATGTGGGTTGCTTCCAGTTTAGGCTATTATGAACAAACCTGCTATGAATATTTGTTTCGAGATTTTTATATGAAAATAAGTTTCGTTTCTCTGAGATAAATGTCTAGGAGTGTTAATTGCTGGGTCACATGACAGTTGTATGTCTCCTGTCTTAAGAAACTGCCCAACTATTTCCCAAAGTGGCTGTACCATTTTATATTCTCACAAGCAAGCTATAAATGACTCAATTTCTCTGCATCCTTGCCAGCATTTGGTGTTTTACTATTTTTTATTTTAGCCTTTCTAATTGGTATATAGTAATATCTTATTGTGATTTTAATTTGTATATCTCCAATGATCGATGATGTTGAACATCTTTTCATGTATTTAACTGCCATATATATATCTTCTTCAGTGAAATATCGGTTTGTCGTTTGTCGTTTTCTTGTTGGAATAGGTAGATTTTAATGTTGAGTTTTGAGAGTTCTTTACATATTCTACATACTAGTATTTTGTCAGAGATGTGGTTTGCAAATATTTTTCTAATCTATAGCTTGTGTTGTCATCACATGGTCTTTCGCGAGCAATATTTTCTATTTTGATGAGGTCCATTTTATCAAATTTTTAATTTGTGGTTCAAGTTTTGGTGTTAAGTCTAAGAACTTCTTTGCCTAGCCATAGACACTAAATTTTTTTTCCTATTATTTTAAAGTTTTATAGCTTTAAATTTAAATCTATTTAAATTGATCCATTCTTAGTTAATTTTATAGGGTATGAATTTAATTTGAGGTTCTTTATGGTCAATGGAAGTCCAATTGCTTCAGCACCATTTGTTGAAAAGGTTATCCTTCTTCTATTGAATTGCTTTAGCATCTCTGTCAAAAATCAGTTGTGTATATTTGTGTAGGTCTATTTCTGGGTTCTCTATTTTGTTCCACTTATCTAATGTCTATATCTCTGCAAACAGCACACTATCTTGGTTACTGTAGCTATATAACTAGTGTTGAAATCAGGGTAGACTGCTTACTCCATCTTTATTCTTCTTTTTCAAGATTATTTCAATTATTCTAGGGTACTTATTTGATTTTGAGCTGGCCCTAAAGCCTCTGGAGATGGGGACTGTGCTCGTGGACCTAGAGAGCTCCATGATGACAGACTTAAACGCTTTAATGAATCAGGAATTAGCCACCAACTCCCAAGATGTTATAAATCAATTCTTAGAACTAAGGCAGTGTGAAAGGCAAATGTAAAATGTAAAGGCCTTCCTTGGAACTAAGCTCTGTCCTCTGCTTTTCTTCCAGCCAGGCTTCCCCTTCTCCAGAGCAGTATACTGAGTTGGTAAGGTCTCCTGGGATTACAGATGGGGTTGGAAGGGGATACCAGAATAATTACCTATCCAATTACATTGCACTAGAGAAGTCTTAACAACAATGCTCCTCATCACTTTCAGGAAGGAGTCATTGGAATAGTTAAGGAAGCTAGTTTTCATGGGTATCTGAAAGAACTCCCTTCCTGCTCTTCCCATGCACATGACATAACTATTCAATTACTAAGTTCGACAACTACTTCCACATGTGTAGAATCCTTGATTATCAAAATGTATCAGTCACCACTGTCCTAGACTAGGAGAGTCTTGAAGACTAGACATAGAAATATGGGGAGAGATTTACAGAAATTCTGGGAGTTTTGAAACTAGATGACATTCTTTGAAGTCTCTAAGATTGCTGTGAAAGGTGGAAAGCTGCTCAGGTGAACCAGTGTTTAGACACTGGGAGATGAGAGAGGACATGAAAGGGATAGCCTTGAGACTAGACAGGGTAGGGAACGAATCTGACACAAAGGCTTGGTATAAGTGAACAAGACTGTTTCCTGGTTGCTTGCTTTGTGGATTTTCCCTAGCTTTAAGGGTTCTCAGTGAAAAGACCAGCCAGTATCAGATAAGCTTGAGGGAACCTGGAATGAGGTAGAAAGGCACCACCGCATCATGGCGTAGTGGGAACAGTGAAGAAAATCAGAGTGAGAGAAGCTCAGGAGGTGAGAGTCTCCAGTAGACAAAGGCAGGCTGCTAGGACAGTAGCCCCTTTGTAGCCTGAGGACTATCCACATGCCTGGGGCTCTTTTCTGCTCATATCTCTGTCTAAAGAAGGAACACTTTCTCTCATAAGGCTCTTCTATACATACAGATCATATCTTTACTGTCATTAACTCCAGATTGCTTTGTAACACTATCTCTCACATTTTCACCCCCAAGAAATTAGGAATGATCACCTTTAATTCCATATCTAAAAAGATATCACATTTCCATGATGAGAAAAAGAGCCAATGAGGGTCACCCAAGAGCAAAAAGCAATAAGCTGTTAAAGGATAGCTATGTCTAGCCAGAGGGGCTCTAACCGCATACACTACTTACTTGGAAATCAAATATTCATAGGCACTCAGCATCTTCAATGAAAAGGAGTATTGCTGGGAATAATTAAGGGTGCTTTATGTGACTGCTGGAATTTCAGGCAACTTGCATCTGACCATTTTGTAGGGTGACTCATTCTGAACCAGAGAGTCCACCAAGAAAGCACAAGGAAGGGCTTGGGGAAAGTAAGGTCTCATTAAGATTGCCTACTCCTGGGAGCAATGACAGTGGCTGTCAGTAATAGAAGCAATTGTCAATAATTGAGATGGGAGAAAAAAGTGAACTGTTCTTTTCCAAAATGGAGATTCAGCAGAACCTCGACATGGAGAGGAAAAAGCATTGGACTTAGAGTCGAGGTGACTTAGGTTCAATCGTTTCACTCAGAAGATCCTCAGTTTCCTTATTTGGAAAATGAGGATAATAATGTCTAATTTTTCAGGGTACCATAAAGATGAAATTAAAGAACTTATATAAAATGACTGGTACTGAATAGGCTCTCAAATAAACAGAGGGTAGCTCCTTCCCTTTGTTCAACTAAGCATTTTAATTTTGTCTAGTTTATAAAAATGAGAAGATAAAGCTTCATTTCATATTGAAATAGATTCTCAAGGTAGTTTTATTTTGTAAGTACTTAGTTTCTGGTTCAGAGAGAGAGAATGAATATCTGAATCTTCTATCCTAGTTAAGTTTGTCATTCTCCATTCTGATTAGGGATTCTTTATTTGGCAAATGCCTCCAAATCAATGAAAGAAAGTTATGCAAATATCTCTATTTATACTTATTAATAAATTCTATAGATTTACTATTGTCCACCAGTCTCTAAATTGTTAGTAATGTTTAGTTCTCTCTCTCTCTCTCTCTCTCTCTCTCTATCGCATTTAAAAATTGAAAGAAACAGAGGTTCTATTTTTCTCCTGTAATAAATGAGCTATCTTTGAACAAGATTACTTTACACTATTCACTCTTAAACCTTAAACCTTTAAGACCATTAGCCATCTGTCATCAGGGACACCTGGGATCCAGATAGTCCTCATCATCCGAGGAGAACTTCAGCACAGAAATAAGCCTAATATGCAAGCACATAGCCTATGGCTTTCTAGTCTCACAAAGAGTGAGTGGGGCTGGGGAGAGGGAGTGTTAGTAAAAGGTAAAGCAGCTTTACCTTTTTGTTTAGAAACTTTTCTCACGGTCATTGCAGCCTGCCTCTTCTGGTTTTCAGAAATTTCAAAGCCTATAAACACAAAAACACATGATTTTGTTAAGAGAAACAGACCTTTGTTAAATGTATAAATTAGTACAACTTTTCAGGAAGAGAAATTTTAGCAAATTATATCCAAATTCTTGAAAAGCAAAAAGTAATCAGAAACCTGGACAAAGACTTAACTACAAAGATGCATTTCACAGTGAGAACATGAGTTAAAGGACTATTAGGTGGAAAATGGTTGAATAAAGTATGGTGTAAAGGAGAAAAATATTTCACAACCAAAAACAAAAATACAAAGAAAAGTAAATAATGAATCAAAAAAGATTACAAGAGAAACTGTATATAGAGATAACAAAAGTCTCGGAAGGAGGGAAAAAATTCAAATGGCAAAAATAAATTAATGAAATAACAGAAATGTCTATGCAAGGTTTCACCATTTTTAATTATTTGTTTTTTGCTATTAAATTATAGGAGTTCCTTATATATTTTGGAAATTAACCTCTTAACCATATATGTGGTTCAAAATATTTTCTCCCATTCTACAGGTTACTTTTTTATTATTATTATTATTATTTTCTGTGCTCTGCAGAAATATTTTAGTTTTATGTAGTCCCACTTGTCTATTTTTACTCTGTTGCCTATGTTTTTGGTATGATATTCAAAAACTCATCGCAAGCACCAATGTCAAGAAGACTTTACCCTATGTTTTCTCCTAGGACGTTCATAGTTTCAGATCATACATTTAAGTCTTCAATCAATTTCAAGTTTGCATATATGTTATACCAAAGGAGTTCATTTTCATTCTTTTGCATATGGATATCCAGTTTTCCCAGCACCATTTGTTGAAGAAACCATCATTTCCTAATTGTGTATTCTTGGCACAATTTTTAAAGATATGTTGGCTCTATACGTGTGGGTTTATTTCTGGGCTCTCTAACCCTTGGTTTATTTATCTGCCATTATGGTAGTACCATACTGTTTTAATGACTGTAGCTTTGTTATACATTTTGAATCAGGAAGTGTGATACCTCCAGCTTTGTTCTTTTCTCCTAGATATCTCTAGCTATTATGGGTCTTTTGTCGTTCTACATTAATTTTAGGATTGTTTTTCCTATTTCTATAAAAATGTCACTGGAGTTTTAATAGATTTGCATTAAATCTGTAGATTGCTTTGGGTAGAATGGACATTTTAACAGTATTAAGTATTCCAACCCACGAACACAAAATGTCTTTCTATTTATTTGGGTCTTCTTAATTTATTTTGGCAATGTTTTATAGTTTTCAGTATACAAGTCTTTCATCTCCTTGGTTAATTTATTCCTGAGCATTGTTATTCTTTTTAATGTGATTATAAATGTGATTGCTTACTAATTTCCTTTTCATATAGTTTGTTTTTAGTGTATAGAAACACAACTCACTTTTGTGTGTTGATTTTGTATCCTGTAAATTTACTAACTTCATTTATTGGTTGTAAGGGCTTTTTTGTGGCATCTTTGGGGGTTTCTATATATAAGATGGTATCATCTATAGACGAATAATTTTACTTATTCCTTTCTGATTTAGATGCCTTCATTCATCCATTGATTAATTCATTTTGTGTAATTGCTCTGGCGAGGGCTTCCACTAGTATGTTGAGTAGAAGTGGTGAAAGTGAGCATCCTTATTTTGTTCCCAATCTTAGAGAAAAAGCTTTCAGATTTTCCTCTTTGAGTATGATGTTAGCTATGAGCCTTTTATATACGGCCTTATTTTGTTCAGGTACATTTCTTCTATACCTACTTTGTTGAGAGATTTTATCACAAAAGGGTGATGAGCTTTATCAAATGCTTTTATACATCTATAGAGATGATCATGTAATTTTTATCCTTCATTTTGTTAATGCACTGTATCACACTAATTGATTTGCACATGTTGAACCATTCTTGCATCCCAGGGACAAATCCCACTTGGTTATGGTGTATGATGCTTTTGTGTTGTTGAATTCTATTTGCTATTGTTTTATTAAGAATTCTTCCATTATATTCTTCAAGGATATTAGCTTGAGGTTTTCTTTTCTTGTAGTGGAAGAGTTAATATTGTTAAAATGTCCATTCTGCCCAAAGCAATATACAGATTCAATGCGATCTTTCCAAAACTTCAATGACATTTTTACAGAAACAGAAAAAACAATCCTAAAATTCATGTGGAACCACAAAGACCCATAATAGCTAAAGCAATCTTGAGAGAACAAAGCAGGAAGCATCAGACCTTGTTTCAAAATATATTCAAAGCTACAGTAATTAAAACAGTATGATACTGGCATAAAGAAAGACATATAGGCCAATAGAATTGGATAGAGAGCCCAGAAAAAAACTCACACATATATAGTCAAACAAGCGTGCCAAGAATACACAATTAGAAAAGGATAGTTTTCTCAACAAATGGTTAGGGAAAAACTGGATATCCAGATGCAAAAGAATGAAACCAACCTCCTATATTACACCATACATGAAAATCAATTCAAAGTGGACTGAAGACTTAAATGTATTACATGAAACTGTAAAACTCCTAGATGAAAACACAGGAAAACAGCTTCTTGACATTGGTTTTGGTAATGATTTCTTGAATATGATACCAAAAGCAAAGGCAACGAAGCAAAGCAGAAAAGTGGAACTATAACAAATTAAAATGCTTATGCATAGCAGAGAAAAGAAACAACAGAATAAATAGGCAAACTATGGAATTGGAGAAAATATATTTGCAAACCATATATCTGATAATGGGTTCATTTCCACATATAAGAAACTTCTATGTGGAACTTTTATGTGGAACACTAAATAGCAAAACAAACAAACAAACATCAAATAACTTGATTTTAAAAAATGGGCAAAGGACTTCCATAGACATGTCTTCAAAGAAGACATATAAATAGCCAAGAAGTATATAAAAAGATTCTCAACTTCACTAATCATCAGAGAAATACAAATCTAAACCACAGGAAGATATCACTTCACTCTTGTTTAGATAGTTATTATCAAATAAACAAAAGATAGTAAGTATTGGCAAGGATGTGGAAAAACTGGAACCATAGTACACTGTTGAGAATTAAAATGGTGCAGCCACTATGGAAAACAGTATGGAGGTTCTTAAAATTAAAAAAATGTAACTATCATATAAAAAGCAATCTCACATCTGGGTATACATCCAAAATAATTGAAATCAAGATCTTCAAGAGATATATGTACTTTCATGTTGATTGCAGCATTAGTCCCAATAGCCAAGACATAGAAACAAACTGTCCATCAGTGAATGAATGGATTAAAAAAATATAGTATGTACATACAATGGATTATTACTCAGCCCCTTAAAGAGGAAGGAAATTCTGCCATATGTGACGACATGAATGAATCTGGAGGACATTATGCTAAATGAAATATGGCAGTCACAGGACAACAAATATAACATGATTCTGCTATATTTATCTAAAATAAATATAAGGTCAAACTCATATATACACAGAGTAGAATGGTGATTCCCAGAGGATTCAGGGAGGGGAGAAATGGGGAGCTGCTGTTCAATAGGTATAAAGGTCTATTTTTACAAGATGTAAATAAGTTCTAGAGATTTGCTATACAACATTGATCCTATAGTTTGCATTATTATATCATGCACTTAAAGTTTGTTAAGAGCATAGAGCTCATAGTAATTGTTTTTGCCACTTAAAAAAATAGCAAAGCTGAGGTCTCCCTCTGAATGTAGAGTTCCATCCTTCTTATAATCTTCCTGCCTATAGATGACAGCTTTGGCCTATGCCCAGGAGTTTAAGACTGCCCATGATCTGCCATTCCTGACTGCCTGCCCTACAATTTTGGAGATACTTAGCCAGGCTTCATGATCGCATATTCTGGTTGAACCCTGACGGATATAAAAATTATAATTAGATTTTATATGTTTTGCCTAGGAAATATAGTCAATAATATTGTAATAACTATGTTTGGTATCAGGTGGGTACTAGACTTATCAGGAGGATAACTTTGTAAGTTATATAAATGTCTAACCATGATGCTATAAACTTGAAACTAATATAATACTGAATGTCAACTGTAATTGAAAAATTAAAAAGCAAGTTACAAAATAATATGCATTATTTTTGTAAATAAACTTTTAACAGTATGATATGTATATATATTTTATATATATATATAAACTATCTCACAAAGCACAGGAGTGGCGGAAAGAAAAAAGATTGCTAAATGAATTAATTTTCATACGTGTTTCAAAGGTTATTATGACCATGTATTTACTTTATAATTAAAAAGTAAAAATAAGAAA
>NW_006431075.1:699761-700867 GCF_000325575.1 Pteropus alecto
CAATTTCATTTATTTCTGTTCTAATTTTGATTATTTCTTTCCTTCTGCTGACTTTAGGCTTCATTTTTTCTTCCTTTTACAGTTTTTTTTTCTTTTTTTTTTTTAAGATGAAGCATGATGTTGTTTATTTGGGCTCATTCTTGTTTTTTGAGTTAGGCCTATAATGATATGAACTTTCGTTTTATGAATGCTTTTGCCATGTCCCAAATGTTTTGATATGTTATACTATCATTATCATTCATTTCTATGTATCTGTTGATCTCTCTTTTTATTTCTTCTCTGACCCTGTTATTCTTCAGTAGCATGTTGTTTAATTTCCATGTATTTGTTGTTCTTCTTTCTGCAGTTGATTTCTAGTAAAAAGCATTATTATCACAGAATATGGTTGATATGATTTCTACTCTCTTACATTTGTTGAGGCTACCTCTGTGTCCCAGTATGTGGTCGATTCTTGAGAATGCTCCACGTGCACGAGAGAAGAATGTATAAGCAAATGTTTTAGGATGGAAGGCTCTTTATATGTTAGTAATATCCAGTTGGTCAAATGTGTCATTTAAGGATGTTATTTCCTTAATGATTTTCTGTTTAGATGATCTGTCCATATCCAACAGTGGGGTATTTAGGTCCTCTACTGCGATAGTGTTTTGGTCTGTTTCTCTCTTTAGTTCTTTTAGTAATTGCTTTACATATTTTGGGGATCCCTGGTTGGGGGCAAAGATATTAATAAGTGTTATGATTCCCTTTATCATTATGAAGTGTCCCTCAGTTTCTTTCTTTACTTTTTTATTTTGAAGTCTATTTCGTGTGACATTTGTATCGCCTCTCCCGCTTTTCTGTGAATGCCACTTGCTTGAAATACCATTTTCTACCCTTTCACTTTGAGTCTATATTTGTCTTTGGAGCTGAGATGTGTCTCCTGGAGGCAGCGTATGGTTGGGTTTTGTTTTTTGATTCATTCTGCAACTCTGTGCCTTTTTATTTGTGAGTTCAGTCCATTTACATTTATGTTGATTATTGAAATATGAGGTCTTCTTATAGCCATTTTATCTTTTGTTTTCTGGTAGCTCGGTGTTTCCATTGCTTCCTTGTCCTTGTGTTTCTGTTTT
>NW_006431075.1:701054-714411 GCF_000325575.1 Pteropus alecto
TGTTGTCTTTATTTTGGTTGGATTTTGTGGGTTTTCCTTCTGGTTCTTCTTGTTTTATGTTATATACTTCAGTTCTGAATCTTTGGCCTGTGGTTACCAGTACGAATATGTAAAGGATAGTTATATATATATATAGTCGTCCATTTTCTTCTGTGTGTGCCTTATCTCCATTCCCCTTTGTGAATTTGGATCTTTGAATCCCACCTTTTCCGTCATTGTTATCTCAATTTGTCCCTATGTATGCTGAACATTCATTACTATCTTTTTATAACAATTCTCTTCTTACTATTTAAGCTTATAATGTCTGTTCTTAGTAGGGTTTCATTCCTCTGCTTCTATTTGCTTAATAGTCACTTTACACTTAATTACGTATTTTTTATTGTTATTTTGTTTTAGGTGAACTAATGCCTTTCAGTATTTCCTGTATTGTAGGCATAGTAGTAGAGAATTCCCTCAATTTTTGTATGTCTGGAAAAGTCTTAATTTCTCCTTTATATCTAAAGGATAGCTTAGCTGGATACATTATTCTAGGCTGGTAGTTCCTTTCACTTAATAGTTTAAATATTTGATTCTGTTCCTTTCTGGCTTGCAAAATTTGTACTGAGAAGTCCAAGGATAATCTAATGGGTTTATCTTTATAAGTTACTGTTTTTTGTTTGTTTGTTTGTTTGTTTTTCCTCCCTGGCTGCCCTGAGAATTCTGTCTCTGTCATTGATTTTTGATAATTTTAATACAATGTGTCTTGGTGAAGGCCTTTTTGGGTTGAGATAATTGGGCATTTTTTTGAATTCTTGAATTCCAAGCTCCAGTTTTTTCCTTAGATTTGGAAAATTCTCGTCACCTATTTGTCTGAAAATGCTTTCTAATCCTTTCTGCTCCTTTTCCTCCCCTTCGAAAATGCCCATTATTCTTATGTTTCCTCTCCTGATGGTATCAGTTATTTCTTTACTTCTTTTTCATTCTTCAGTTTCTCTCTTCTTCCTTCTGCTTTATTTATAGATTTCTGTCTTTGATATCACTGACCCTTTCCTCCATTTGGTCGACTCTATTTCCCAAGCTTGCTATTTCATTTTTTCAACTCTTGCAGTATGTTTTTGTTTTTTTGTTTGTTTGTTTGTTTTTGTTTTTGTTTTTTTTTTATCTCCAGAAGATCTATTCTGTTCTTTTTGAGGGTTTCAATCTCTTTGCTGTGCCAGTTGTTTTTCAATTCCTGAAACTGTTGACATGATCCGTTTTGGATCTCCCTGAGTTTTTTCAGAAGTACCATCCTGAATTCTCTGTCATTTAATTTACATATTTCTATGTCTGTAATCTCATATTCTGGAGATTTCTCTCTTTCTTTCTGAAATGTCTTATCATCTTGGTTATTCATGGTGTTTAATGGACTATTTCTCTGCCTGGGCATTAATGAAAATGTATTCTGCTTTTTTTCCAGAAAGAAGATTTATTATATATAGGTCTCTCTTTAGCCTGTTGCAAAGAAGGCGCTCTTCTTTAGGTTTCCAGTAGGTGGCGTCTAAGCCTCTTGGATCCGTGCTTTATATAAAGCTTTAAAAATGCCTTTTTAGAAAATGAACATTTTTTAAAAGATGAATATAGGTCTGTCAGGAAGTAACTCTAGAGGACTTTCTATTAGACGCAGAGTCTCAAAGTTACAGGTTATTAGGGCACTATTAATGAGACTTCATGTTGGTATCAGACGGAATGGTAGGGAATCTTTTAGATGATCTAGGGGCTTCAGAAAGCACACTAAGACAATTCCTTTAATAGCTCTGACAACCTAGGCAGTGTCAGAGGCTGCTGCTGCCTACTATTGGGAGAAGTAGCCAGTAGCATTTCTGTACCACTCTACGTCATGTCCCAATTCAGTGCTCATATGCTAAAGGCAATTTGACTCTAATGGGACTCAAAGTGAATTATCAATTTGTACTTTCACGAAAACCTGCAAAGACTAGGATTAGACTAAGCAGTGACTTTCTGATTATCCTTCCTTGCCTCTAGACCATTTCAATCTCTAACACTGAAGAATAAGAAAAAACATTTTTAACAGGACTCACTTTTCTAGAGGCAGTTTCTACCAACTTGAGCATACAGGTTTCTTAAGGTCAATTCTACTCCCATTAGGAGTGGGGAAAAAACAGAAACTGTATTTGCTCAGGGAATTAAAAAGCCTAACTGTTTGGTGTTTTTATGCCAGAACCAAAGGACCATGGGCAAGAGACTTGATAGTACTTTGTAAACCACAGAGTTACAGCCAATGGTTCCTAAATCTCACAGTTGGGGAAGCACCATGAAAAATATCCTTACCACCTATATTCTCCCTGGAAAAAGGAACAACCTCATTCATGTCAAAGAATATGCTTTAGTGTGACTGTAAATCATGCAAGTGGTTATGGTGTTATACCCTGTTATATTTTCTATAATACACTTTAAAATACTTTCATACAGAGAGCATAATATATACATGTACATTAATTTTAATCTATACTCTAGGAGTGTTTAGTTAACATCTTAAGTGCCCTAATCGGGAATGCACACTCATGAGGTGATTTGTTGACATATTAAACACTCAGGAATATTTGCTCCAGAGGCCACCACTACCAGCAGTTCAATCGCTTTAATGCATGAGGCCTAATTAGCCTAACACAAGTTAAAAATGAACTTTTACTGGTAAAATAGATGTTATTCAAGGCGTGCACTGGCCACAAATATCTTATAATAATCTTAGCCCTCACAAAAACTGGGCGTAAGAATCCAGTGAGTCCTATAACCCTTCAGGAGGAAGCTTAAGATTGAAAACAGGTGCTATGCCTTGACCCTCATCAGAGGATTCTGTCATCAGACTCTGATGAGAAAGTTAGCAGAATCCTGTCCCTATAATATTACCAAATCTTCCCTTGACTAACCTTGTCACATAAGATGCTGTTGTGTATCTAAGAGTAGAGCTGGGGCTGCATTGAGATTAAAGAATAGGTTGTATGATTGCTTTTTTGATTGTTTGCTAATAAATGTATGTTTGAGAGAATCAAACCTGAAGTTTGCTTTTAGTGCAATTATCTTTTCTAATAATGAGGCTGGCAAGGGAGGCCAACCTATAACTCTCACTTAACCCTGACTAATGGAAACTACTGGTATCTACCAAAAAGCATCTGATAACAGAGAAACAACAAAGTAGATCAGGTAAGTTTGCAATAGAAATATTCCTTCTGCCTTTAGAAAAATAAAAACTAATTCAAATGCTCTATATTCTTCATAGCCACATTATTCTTTCTTATCCCAGGTCACTTACCAATTTTTTCATCTTCCTGTACCATTTTCCTCTCTTCTCTGAAAGCCCTGAGCCAGCGTATCTTCTCCTCTAGCTTCTTGGCGAAGAATAGGTGTACTTCCTCAGTCTCCTTGTTGTGAAGCTTAAAGGCATTCTTCATGCTGACATTGAAGTCATCATCTCTGCCATCTTCAATGTCAACTACTTCATATTTATCCATGTCAATGCGGCCTTTGTAGTATAGGATGTCTCTCCGAATAAGGTCCTAGTTGGGAAGGAAGATAAAATTTTTTGCTAAAAGTATGTGAAGAGTAGATACCAGAAGAATTGGCACATGGGCACAGCAGGATACTAACACTGCCACTGTTTTGGAGTACCAGTGGGGGTTAGTTTGGTCTAAATTTGGGCAGGTTACCTTAGCAGTATGGCATTTACAATTGGTTAACTAGGAGCTCTTTTAGAAATCCTCTGTCCTATATCCAAAGACTCTGTCTCAGACCCAAGCATCAATCCTTGTATGTGGTTGCAAGACTGCTGGTGGGAAGTATGAAGCAGTTAAGGAAGCAGTTAGCCACACAAGGACTGCTAGCAAAGGCTTTTCCTATTCCAAAATATTTGCAAGCCTTCCAGAAGTATGATATGAGCTGGCTTGATTGCCTGAAGTGTACTCAGGAATTCAAGCGGGCCAGTGAGATCTGCATATCAGAGGAAAGATGCATGGGAAGAGTTGCTAGGAGGACACACGCTGCTGGCCAGGAAGGATTTACCTGGGGAGGTTCAAATAGTTAGTCTCTGGGGATTTTTGGAGAAAGCCTACTCTGGCAGGAGAAATGGGGGTAAAAGTGAATGAAGAGCTTAATAGAATAAAATGGATGAATCTCATAAATCTTATTGTGAGAGAAAAATAAAAGTAGATGGATACAAACAGTATATTGCCTGCCTGTTATCACTGTTGTTTTGGTTTTAGGTGCACAGAATTGGATTAATCTCAGTCCATGAAACACTCATCATTAGTCCATGCATGATACTCTTATTTCTCTATTTATTTATGTACTTGCTTACTTCTAATAATGTATTAGTTTTTGGTGAACCCACCAAACAATCCAAAAGCTATGATGCCTAGGCAATCTCTATCTTAAATCCCATGCTCATCATTCCCCTGATTTACTTTCTATATGGTTTTATTTCATCTGTATCTATTTCACTTATATAAGGTTTAAAATCATACAAAACATTGCCACATAATGTGTAAGGATACATATATATGTACAAAAGCTATGCAAAAAATATACGACGATACCTGCCAAATTCAAGAGTACAGAGAAGAGAATGGGGAGAAGCGAAGAAGGGAAGGAAGGGAAGAAGCAGAGAGGGAGGAAGACTATTTGTAAAAATTATTTCTTAAATTGGATAGTAAGTCCATGAGTGCTCCTGATATTATTTTTATATCTTTTTGAATGTTAATTATTTCTTAAGTTAAAAAAAGAAAAATAGAGGGATGAATGAAATGACCAGTGGGCCTGTAGAAAGTAAGGTCTGATAAGTGTATCTCACAGTGGCCTTTCAGCCCCTCTTCCTCTTGGCAATGCCCTAAAGCTTCTGAGAGAACACAAAGTAGCTGAGTCTGGCCAAAGAGGGCCCCAGTGAGCCCTGTCCTGATTGATACCCTCTATTAGTAGTAGGGGCCCATTCTGGCCAATTCTCCCTCCTCTCTGTTTGTATTTGGCCTTTAGACAATATGACAGAGTTAGAAATATTCACTAATTTGTATTAATATTATATGGTTTAGTTAAACCATTCCCATTTTACTGAATTGCCTGATATGCCTCAGTTCTCAGCTGCAGGCTACATGCAAAGGATTCGCTTTGGCCGCCCACATTCCCAATCCTAACTGTTCACACTACATGATAAACTGGGCTTTTTGGTAGTGCTGGGGAAGGCTGTCCTTAAGGATTCCTAAGATAGTTCTGACAATCTCAAAGTTTCAGGCTGGAAAATACAGAAGTTGTTGAATTGCTTTACAAAAAATAACCATCACGTTGCTCTTTTTCCTCCCATAATGACCATGCCAAAAGATAGGCTATGAGTACAGATGAGGTCTGATCTGTTGGGCGCTCCTGGCATCAACTTCACAGGAGAGGAAGTGGTCAGTTGTACAGAGTGGGCCTATGTTGCTCCAAGCCTATCTCAGAGCCAATGTTCCTTTTACCAGGCTCAAAGTGGACAGGTTCAGTTATAGTCAAAATAACAGGGCAGCTCTCATGCACTGAATTCCACATTTTCTGGAATAGTTTGTGAGACATATACATAAAAAGTAGGTCCTGCCAGGCTAATCTAACTACAAAATCAGGACACACTGAGGAGAACGGATCGATGTAATCTAGTTTGATCTTGCAAAGGCTTGAAATCTGCCTTACAATACATAATACAAATACACATAGGCCTAGGAATACAGGTCTGGACCGCACAGCTAATAGGTGGGTGCCTACCAGGCTAGAACATAGGCAGCCTCAATCTCTCTTTATTCCTAACTTCAGCTTGCAACTTCTTTTCTCTCTGAGTTGGTGTGTCACAACCATTATCCTTGAAAACCTTTACTAGTTTCCCCAAATGGAAGGGATGTACATGATCTTGGAGCTAAATTAAAAGCATCAACTGAACCTCCTATTGTTTCTTTAGGTATTTAAGGATAACAAGCAACTAAAGAAATTTCTGCCTCTGTGGCAGGGGAATAGGGCAAGAGGTGTGTCATTAAAATTCTCTCTTTGCCTGCTCTTTTTGGCTCCCCGGAGGGCTAAATATGAGTTTTCAGGTACCACATCAGTCATAAAGCCAAGTGCAAGGATGTGATAGAAATGATTAAGAATAAGCCACTGTTTATAAAATCTGATCAGAAAGGGTAGTTAGGCCACAAAGCAACATGGAACAGTGAAAAGAGTGAGTTAGACTCCAAAGCCCTGAGTTGAGTCCTGGCTCTTTAACCTACTAGCTGTGTAGTCTTGGGCATACCATTTAACCTTTCTGAGCCTCAGTTTTCTCATCTATGAAAATAGGAGTTATCCTCACCTTGTAAAATGGTTGTAAAGCTCAAATCTAAACATGCAGTTACCAGATCATGAGGCCAGCCTTGTCTGACAAATACGATGCTGAGTTTTCTTGCTCCTAGAACAATGTTTTGTAGTGCTTTAAAACTCTTTTTGATAAATTTAAAAATCCCACTGTTACCTTTAGTTCATTTAAACTATCCAAGTAAGTTAAATATTGTGACTGAAAATAAGTGAAAGCAAAGGTAACTCCGAATATTTAAAACTTTACATAGATACCCCATTATCCCTAGAAATTCCACATACTCTTTCAGGGCAGGAATGGAGGTAGTGCCACCCACTCACCAAAATCACAGATCTATACTTAGGCTTGCATTAATATCTCTTTCCAGCCCCAACAATGCCTCCTATTCTAATACCTCCAGCCTTTAAGGTCAAATTCACACATTCTTCCTCCCCAAAGAAGCCTTCCCTGACTGTATCCTCCAGCTCATCACTGTGGTTCCCTTTTTCTTAAGGCTAGCACTGACTGTACACCCTTATACAACTGACACTCTGCCACCACACCACTGAGGTGCACTAGTTCTGTTTCACAGCTTTTAGTTTTGTCTGCCCATTTAATCTGTCTCCAGAACAATGCCTTCCTTGGTCTTGACTCATTCAGGGGTTGTCCAGGGAAGAACAGCTGACAAAGTCTCAGAGGTTTCTCTGTTCAGCTTCTGCTCCTGGAAAGGAGACAAAGCTCTCTGAGCCCTGGTGACCTCTTGTCCTATTGAGACTAGGCTACCCACATGCCACTTGTTTATGGTGGACTGGGTGCTTTCATAAAGATATGGTGCGTAAGTGCTATCTGGGTTGTCAAAAGTTCCTAAATGAGGTTGTTTCTATTAGTATGCCAGCCTTCCTCCTTTTTTCCTTCCACTCGTCTGAGATGGAGGATATTGAGTTCTAGTACTTCTCCAGGAGGGCCCTGTCGGTCTGAAGACAAGCACCCTGGCCCTAGCCATGGCTCCAGCAAGGAGCTTACACCCTGTCTCATATAATATAATTGAAACACCTGGAAGCTGTTTGAATTTGGCTTCATTGGATTTTCATGGGGGTTTAGTAAGATAGTGCAGGACATCTTGCCCAAATAACAGATGCTGCAGTCTCAGGAATCCAACTGTTCAGTATTGTACTTTGCCTCACTTGCTTGTCAATAAGGTGCTCCCTACCTCTTTAGAGGGGGCCTTGGTTACTACCTCAGGGTCACCTTGTTTTTTCTCCACATCCTGGGGAAGACACATGGGGCTAGGACTGGATTTGTCTTTCTCATTATTGTATTCCAGCATTTAGAGTATACACTTAACAATAACAAAATAATAACAGTGCAACAGTAAACACTTGAACAGCATAAATTATGTGTCAGACATTACTCTAAATGTTTTGCATTTCCCCCTAGCTTTATTGAGGTATAACTGATGAATAAAGATTGCATATATTTAAGGTATACAATGTGACGTTTGATATACATATGCATTGTGAAATGATTATCACAATCAAGCTAATTAACATATCCATCACTTCACAGTTACGTTTTCTTGTGATGAGAAAACTTAAGATCTACTCTTAGCAAATTTCGATTATACAACACAGTATCATTAACTATAGTCATCATACTGTACATTAGCTCTCCAGAACTTATTTATCTTGTATAACTAAAAGTTTTTATACTTTGATCAACATCTCCTTATTTCTTCCACCCCCACCAGCCCCTGCCAATCACCATTTTACTCTCTGGCTTTATAACTTAAACTATTTTAGATTCCACATATAAAAGAGATCATACAATATTTATCTTTCTCTGCAGGTCTTATTTTATTTAGCACATTGCCCTCCAGTTTCATCCATGTTGTCACAAATGGCAAAAGTTCCTTTTTTTTTTTTTTTAAGACTGGATAATATTCAATTGTGAATGTATCACATGTTCTTTATAGAGTCATCCTTCAATGGCTAAATGCTTTGCATTTATTTACTTAGATAATCCTCACAACAATTCTACAAGGTAGGTACTATTATAATCCCATTTTATGAGGAATTGTATACGGAGTAGTTAAAAAATTTGTCCAGGAATAAAAGATACGAAATAGCAGAGCTGGGTTTGAGTCCAGGCTATCTGGCTTAAAAATCTATGCTTGTTTAACCTTCTATACATAGAAATTTGCTGAATAAATGTTTAGTAACACTGAATATACAGTAATAGTATCGATGGCTAGCATTTACTAAGTACTTACTATGTGCCAGTCACTGCAACTGCATTGTCTCATTTAACCCTTGCAACTTCCCTTCCATGGAGACACAATTTTGATTCTCATTTTGTAAATGAGGGGATAATAATAGGCAGAGAGAATTTGTCCAAGGTCATGCAAGGCAGCTCATGGGGAAAAGGAAATTGGTGCCTTCTTGTCTAGTCCTAGAATCCATGCTCTTAATACTATACTTCACTGTTTCCCACTAACTCACATGGTTCTTCTCAAAGCCTTCTGAGATAAATTCTACCATTAGCCTGATTTGACATTCAGGAAAAATAAAGACAAAGTTAAAGAACTGTCCAAAGTAGGGCAAATTAGTGAGACAGTAGAGTCTAGGACCTAGGTGTTCTGGTTTCAAATCCTCATGTTCTTTCTGCTGTATCCCCATCTCTGTTGCTATTTTTACCTTTCTAGTTGTTCTCAAATGGCTCATCCTCCAAGTCTCACTAGTCATTGCAAGAAGAAATAACCAAATGCAGAAAATTCCTTGAACAGAAGAAGTCCTCTCTCTAGCATCTTTATACTCTGTTTAGTTCTGATCCTCCCAGAATACGATGAAAGCAACATAAATACTAAAGAGTGATGACAGAGGGTATAATAGAGCATGTCCAGACTGGCATAAATGAAGATAGAACATAAAGAGAAAAGGCTGTTTGGGGCAACTGCAGGGCTGTAGGAGAATTAATGGATAAATGGCTGAGAAGAGGAGCAAGGGATTCTCCTCCCTTTCCCAGTAAAAAGTGGAAGGGAAAACATGAAAAAAAAGGAGAAAATTCCCCAAAGCAGCAAAATAATTTCCAGCATTATCATCTGAGAAAAAAAGAACAAAACACATACATGAGTAAAATAACTGGGCAATGTGATGCAGAGGAGTACCAACAGCCATCATAGAGGACAATAAGAAAGAGAACAAAGAGTCTTATCCAGATTTTTCAAAAGAAAAGTGACAAGGAAATAGAGGAGAGAGCAAAAGTTAAAGAAGGTATCACAAATTAGAAGCCATTGGTATTGTCACACCTACTATAATGGACATTTAAAAGAATCTTCATATATACGTATAAATACACACATATATACACACATACATACACACATACCATACATACATACATTCATACATACGTATATGCACACTCTGAAACAAACTACAATTTTTTCAAGCTGTTTTAAGTAGCTTGGGCAATTTCAACTTCCAATGTACAGAATGGGGAAGGTCAGTCTTGCACAAGTGACTGGAAATTAAGAGAATCTTAAGAACTAGATGGGAACTTAGTGACTGGGCCAGATGATTTCAGACAGAGATCAGACAGGTGTTTCAATCTCTCCTATACCTTGACTACTCATTTTTCTTTAATCATTGGCTCCTACTAGCTGCTCTAGAGTTGACTCATCATTTTGGTCTTCTGCTGCCCCTTTGATCCTAAACCAAGCTCCCTGTTCATCTTGTTTTTGTTTTTGTTTTCCCCCTTTATTCTTAGCCTTTGCCTTGCAGATGCCCAAATTAACAGAGTCTGAGTGGTAGGAGACCTAAAATCCAGTCTCCTAATTATTTTGCTGTATCTCTCTCTGACTGGTTAACATGCTCTGAGAGTAAACATACCTCAGTAGGATGAATGGACACATGTCTATTGGTGACACAACTGATATGCTGAGATAACCTTGGCTATCTAAATTAACCCTCAAAAACCTTGTCTCCTGATTTGAGAGAAGTCCTAGGAAGAGTTAGGGAGAGCTAAAAGAAGCTTGGGTGTTTGGCCAAGTTCCAGAATCATAAAAATTCTCTCTTTCAGGGCCAGCTCCCGACCAAGGCAGTTATTATACCCATTAACTAACCAGCTTGGTTCCAGAGCTGGCATACAAAGTTTATCCCAACACTGAGACATTTTCACTCAAAGCTCAATTCGTTTTCTCAATCCACTGTCAAAGGTAAATGGACAAAGATTTAATGCAAGATGTGGTACACACAGAGAATAGGAGGCTTAAAAACAAATGTGAGATTCATGTTCCAGGCTGGGAAATAAATGATAGTGTTTAATCAAGTGTTTCATGACTCATCATTCCTCTTCATATGCATTTAGTACTGGATGAGGGAGAGAACAAAGAGACTGGATGATAGAGAAAGAGCCAAGGGTAGGACAGTGAATTTGGAACGTCACTCTAAGCATTCTTTGTTTTTTCCCTCTTCTTTTAATTTCCCTGGTCCCAAATTCTTCCCAACTCCACTCCCTGTAGCCAAAAGTGGTCTGAATTCCCTATCTTGAGGAGGAGGTGAAGGGAACAGTATCCTTTCAGGAGGGATCAGTCTGGGAACATAAGCCACTCTCCTACCTGCCAAGGATAAGAGACCAAGCAATCAACACTAATACTAAGTCAGTCAGGGGTCAAAAAGAGCAAGATCTCTTCTCAAATGGATTACAGAGAATGGAGGATGGAGAAGAGCATAGTTGAGATTTGCAGGGAAGTGACACACCTTCTGTAGAAAATGGGTAAGGGCACAGGGGAAATTTCTATATCACAAAGGTACCTACCTGTCAGGGAAAGGTAGGAGGCCCCTTGTTGGTTCTTAGGGCAGTGAGGGGCCAGGTGACCAGAGCCATTAGAGTGAAAATGGGAGGCGAGTACTCAGGGAAGCCACTGTTCACCAATTGGGATAGAAATATTTAATATTTTTAACTGGTGTAAACCAGCAGGCTTCAGTTCTGGGTGGAAGACAGTGAGAAGGATCACTACAAAGGGTATGAGGGTAAATATTAAAAAAAAGATACTAAGATAAAATGCATCAACTTCAGAGTTTTACTGCCCATAAGCCAGCTCTGCCTATGATATTCATGTCATACCAGTGGTCCTGATATAGAATTCTCACCCTCTCACCCTCTGTCAATCTCCTGTTTTTCACCCAACAGGTTCAGTCTACTTCAATGGGAACTGTAGATGATGAAAGAAGGAGGGGCTGGTGCCCCTCGAAGTGTTCATATCCCTCAGGGAAGAAGAGGGTGGAATTACCTTCTTGCAGAGGACCATCTGGTGGTCAAACAGGAAGAAAACCCGCTGTTGGTTGCGGCCGTAGGGCTGGTAGATCCAGGCCATCTCCCCAGTGTAGATCAGCTCCGAGCTCCTGTCTAGGATGTCCTCGCCCTGGGAAGGACATGTGACAGTGAGAAGCATCCAGGCAGGAGGGATGGACTCATCACTTGCCTGGAGGCACATAAGGTTGGGCATAGTCTGGGGCAGGAGGAGGAAGGAAAGGACATATGGGTAAGGAAGGATGAATGGAGGCACTCCTGGGAATCCTTAAAAAGCTCCATGAGCTGGAAAGACTCATTACCTTGTTTACCCTGAGGTCAAATGAGCCCTACCATCAAGGATTGCTATAGTCAGTTACCCTTTGGCCCTAGGGGTACCAGCTGTCATGGGGTTCATTCTCTCATTCTTCTTTTTCTCTATGACTCTCTCTCTCTGCCTTAGTATTTTATCCTAGTGCTAGTCTTTAAACTATTTCCTGTTCCTGAAGAATAAGCCTGAGAAGGTGGTAGAAGTCTGTCTACTTCCTGGATGAGAAAAAGTAGACAGGAGAGGGTGAGAAGGAAATGATAATAGAGGGAAAAAGAATTCCATCACCCCTTTAAAATAGTTTTTTCTTCTCTTTTGAGTTAATTAAAAGCTATTGATAAAATAGGAAGCTTCACAACTACATGCTTCCTTGGATGGTTATCTAGAGAGCCTGAAACCACTTCTCCTCCTTGTTTTGTAGAGTTGAACACACAAAAAAGCACCAAGACACCTGATTCCTAACTCATTCAATTCTAAAGAGTTTCCAGTGGCCCCTTCTTTATGGTAATTCTGCTAGGACATAAGTATGTGGGGGTATCTGTCAGATGCCAAGCTGGACTTGGCACCTTTTCTCAAAGAGCTTACATGTCAGTGGAGGAGACTAATACAGGTGTGCTCAAACCTCATGGAACACAAGGCAAACCATACCAAGGCCATGGACACAGGGGTGTGTGTTCTAGGGCCCATGTGAAGATGGGAACAAAAAAGCAGTAGCCCAGGACTCAGGAGAATTAATACTTACTAAGCACCTATATTGGTCAGACACTTCTATCCTATCTCTTCTGAGCTTCACGACTGCCCTGGGAGGTATATATTCTTGCTCTTAGAGTCCGAGGTACAGAGAGGTCAAATAATCAGCTGAGGCCACCCAGCTAGTTAGCTAGAGATCCACAACCCAACCCCAAATCTGCAGCTCCAGAGAATGTGAGTCTTGCTACTACATTATGCTGTCTCTAGGCCAAAAATTACTGGAGGATCAGTCCCTTCTTTCTCTGGGTCTCAGTTTTTCCAGTTGTTAAATAAAATGTATGAGGATGATACATAATGTTTTAGTTTTGATACACTGATGCTAAAATCTCAATCTTGCACCCAAAATCTTAAAGTCAAGGTTAGAAATGGAGGCACCTGCATCCCCCCAGAAATAATCAGAGGTAAACATCCTAGGCAAAGCTGTGGACCAAAGAGACGGGTAGCTAGAAATGATATTCTTTTCTCTAGTCAAAGGGATGGGAAGGAAAAGGGTACCTCAGGAAAAATATTTTCTAATAATACAACCTCAGAAAGAAAGCTAAGAGATACTACTGTAACTCCAGACTCTACCTCAGGGATATCTTGGAACTTTAGATAAACATTCCTCCTTGAGGGGCCCACATACTAGCACAGAACCTCTGGAGGCCCAGGGCTGGGAGAAGAAGCCCTTAAAA
>NW_006431075.1:714539-731950 GCF_000325575.1 Pteropus alecto
TCCTCTTGGGAGGAATGTAAAAGTGAGAGTGGTATCAGTCTGCTGTGTCCCACCCTGAGGTAGGCCAGAAAGATGTGCCACCGTTCATTCTGAATAAGTATGAAGTGAAATAAAACTATAAAGAGGGGAGATACAAATGCCACAGAAATATGGCTAAGATTAGTTTTAGAGGCACCACTCGCTAAACTGAGAATGTTCAGACAGAAGGATTATTCAGTGTGATATGGTACAACCATTGCACCAGCCAAGAGTAGCCCAATTCTATTTTAAGTACTTGTTGCCACAAGTAACTCCATCAAGCAAAACGAACAAACAAAAACTTGAAAAAATACATCCCCTATGCTCACCAAGCTGGCTAATGATTGATGTCAGGCAGCTCATACAGCCTCTGTTTCTCAGTTTCCTCATCTTTAAACTGAAGATAAAAGTAGCACCAACCTCATTTGGCTATTGTAAAGGTTATATAAATTAACACATATAAAGTGCTTAGAAAAATGTACATCACACTGTAAGCTCTACCTAAGTGATAGTTAGCATCTTGACTATTACTTTGTACCCTATATCCTGTGCTACATGTTCCTATTCATACTCGCAATAACACAATAGGGAATGTACTGTTATTACTACCAAAACCAAGGTCAGAGAAATTGGAAGTAATTGTCTCAAAGTGGCTGAATCCAGGCCAGACTCTCTCCCAAGTCCACGCTCTAAACCACCAAACCACAGTAGAATGATGATCCCTTAATACAGCAACCAGCTGACTTGGAAAATTTCTGAAGGGAGGATCTCAGAAGACTTGGGTTCTGGACCCATTGCTGCTACCAACTTACTCTGCACCAGTGGGAAATAGCTGAACCACTTTCAATCTGATTCTTTATATGGACAATGGGGATAATACAATGGTTCCTGTTTGGCTCGCCTCGTATGGCTGATTGAGAGAATGAAACCAGTTTATGTGAAGGAAAAAGTCTTCTCAGAGTTCAGAGCTCTCATCCTTTGCCTCCTCTGTTCCACTTGCACATGTTTCTTTGCCTTGTCTCAAAAAGTGCAATCCCTTCCCACTAACCTCTCCACATTAGCCTTCTGTTCTCTTCTTTTCTTTCAGCATTTTTGCTCACACTGTTCCCTCTGTCTGGAACATATTTGCCACCACTAGGTAGGCAAGACCACATTCCATTCATCTCAAAATCCCTATATCCAACACCTCGTTCTGATTACAGGCTGGTTATCTGATGTGTGGTTGTGGCCTGAACAGAATCAGAGAAAAAAAAAAAAAAAGAACAATGGAAATGCCATCTTTTTCATACAGTTTATTTTCAATGCTGCTTACTGACAGGAGGGCAAAAAAATAATAAATCCATCCAGCTCCACATTTGATCTCCTAGTCCCTTGAGCATACTTCATTAAGCCACCTTTAAATAGATGCTTTTGCTGCCTCCATCATGTTGGGTTTTTGTGTATCTTCCAACTTCTTTGAATTAAATCATCCAATGGTAAAGTGGACCAGGCCCGTAGGTATTATACAACCAGGTTGAGGGGAGGGGTGCCATTAGGAGGAAATCACAATCACACACAATTAAGTTCCTAAAGAAGAACATTTGGTAAAATCCTGGTAAAAATCTCGAGGAAAAAAAAAGAAGAAAGATATCAAGTGTATCTAATGAGTGTAAAGGGTGACAAAGTGACAGCTCAACCAAACGTCAGTATCAGAGAAATTAGAAATGGAAATTCAACAGAAACTGCTGTCCTGAGGAACAGGCTCTTCTCCCTGCTCTTCCCTTAAACTGCTCTAAGGTATTATTACTTAGAGGTATGGGTGACACTTTTACTCATCCATTTATTTTTCAGGAGTCCTGGGGGGTGGGACAGAGCAGAGGGTAGAGGTACTTCATGAACTCTAGTCCCTATAGGCTGGTAGGAAGCAGGGTTGGTAACTGGAGTTGGGAAAAATGATCCAGAATGTTCATGGAATAAGTTGAGGGAGGGTAAAGTCTGGATATAATACAAGACCTCCTGCTCTCTAGCCAGGTGCTCTTATTTATTGAGCAGGCACCAATAGTCTATGTGCCACCAAATCTCCACTCTCTTTCCCAATTCCTCTATGAGGGAGATTCAGCTTTGTAGGTTTCCCCTATGACTCCTCTTTTTGATTGGATAAATTAAACTGAAATTATTATGTGGATGCTTTTGACAGCCACCCTGTTTGTTCAAACATGTGGAGGATGCAAAGGAGTGGCAGAGACAGCAAAGTACTGCTTCATTTTCTTGATTTGCAAGGCTTGTCCACAGCAGCCTTCGGCAAGCTTGACAGGACCTCTCTCTGTCTGCTCAATTGCTTGGGCAGGTGGAACATACAAAGAGCTTATACCAGGGAACCAACGAGGTTGGGTCACCTATGCCAAGAACCAGTAAGTCATGGAGTAGAGGCATGTTCTATTGCTTTCTGGGGGAGAACCCTGCCCCCAGCACTCATGTACCTTTAGCTTTATATGATTTGGATATTCTCCCCAAGGCAGTCTTACTGTCTCACTAAGATAAGGACCCTTTATAGCAAAAACAAGTCCCTGCAGTAGTATCACAAAGAAAAGCAATTGGCCTGCAAGACGAAGAAGGTTGGAAGACTATGTAGTTCATCAGTGAAAAGAACATCACACAGGAAATCTGGAGACAATATTGAAGTTTTAGTTTTGTCATAGATTTGCTGTGTGAACTTAGTCAAGGATAGGCTTCTATTCTATGACTTCCACTATCATCAGAAAGTGTGCATGTGTGTGCATACATATGCGCATGAACCTGGCCAAGGTTGTTATTGGGTAGGGCAGGGGGGATGGTCTTCTAATTGTTTTGGTGAACTTGACATTCTAGAACTCTTTAAGAATAGAAGTGGCAAACATTACAGCCACTTTAGACCTAGGCTTCTGGAATGCATCCATTAGGCCTTGTTGGAGAAAAGGCTTTCTAAAGGGCAACTCCTCTGGAGTTGATAAGTTCCACAGTGACCCCAGAGTCTGAAAAGAGAATCATAAGAATTTTTTCTGCTTACCAACGTAGATGAAGACTGACTTCACAAGCAGGAGGGTGCCAGGGAGGTGTGGGCTTGGATGAGATTACAGTAATGGTCCCCAAACTTTTTGGCACCAGGGACCAATGACCCTATGAAAATCTAATGCCTGATGATCTGAGATGGAGCTGAGGTGGTGATGCTAGCACTGGGGAGTGACGGCAAATACAGATGAAGCACTCACCTCCTGCTATATAGCCCTGTTCCTAACAGGTCACGGACCAGTACCAGTCTGCGGCCCGGGAGTTGGGGACCCCTGGATTACAGAACCAAGCAATAATGCTAATGAAGGAGGCAGAGATCAAGTGTTCTCCTATCAATTCTGGCTCAGAATTACCCTTTTGTTTTCCACCCTTCACCCCTAGACAAAAACACATGAAATTCCTCCTGAGATGCAGATTCATTAAACTATAGCTCACTGCCTTTGAGTTTGGTGTTAATCAAGCTTCCCAGATATGCCAAGGAATTTAAAGCTATTCTTGGTCCTCAATGACCCTAGCTACAGGGATGGAGGCCCAGAGCACATGAAGGAATTAGATCTTCCAGGCTTTGGGAAGGGGAAAGATGTTCCGGGAAATAGGAAGACAAATGCTCTTGGGAATCTCTTCTCATAGAGAACCTTGCCAGGGTAGAGTAAAAGAAGTCTGCTAACCAGCCACAATTTTGGAGTTCCTTAGAGTTGATGGGCTTGTTAGAGGTATTTTGTCTACTCATCTCCCTCTGATCAGGCAACTAGGCAAAGCAAACCAGACACAAAGAAAAGAGAAGCCATGATTTCCTAATAAGTCTGGGTCAGTGCTGGCTTCCTCTTAAGCCCAAGAGGATCTCTTTACACAGATGCATTCCTTTCTCTGCATCTCAAAGAACCTCTGCTGTTTTCTACTCTGTATATGGACATTATCCTTCAAATAAAACTCAAAAATATTCCAGCTGCTCAGAATTGTGGTCTTTTCTGGCTATTTACACTAAGGAGGAACAGAGGCAGTAGAATAAAGGAAAGATTTTTTTTTCTGGACCTTGTTTAAGTAGCTATTTGTAAGGCTGATGAATAATTCCCTTGGAATGTACTAAACTGCTTGAAATGTTAGAGAAATACTACCTTTCAATGACAAGAAACAGTGCCTGATTTGCAGCCAGTAGACTGGGGAGCTGGCTCAACTTCTATGCTGTGACCATGAGGCTTAAGATTGCTGCCACTTCCCTAGTAGCATGTCTAGCCTCTCTCATTTTGGTTATGTTAGCTTGTGGATTGTCAGATATTGCAACTTGGGAATGAAAGGTAAATGTGAAACATCGTTACTCTTGGTTCTCTTGGTGGGCACAGGGAAAAAAATCACTAAAGAGCATAGTCAACACACTGGTATCTGCAAACCCTTATCATTCACACCTATTTCTATTGATCAGAAACCTCAGGAACCCCAACAGAGGCAAAAATCTCTATTTATTTGTTAAGTTGTATATATCCTCTAAGTGAACACCTAGGAAGAGGAGGCTTTAGTGACTTCAGCTACTGAAGACTTTCTGAGTTCAGAGAAGTTGGGGCTATTTCCAATGGACTAGAGGGCTCTCAGGGATTATTTTTATAAGCAGATGATAAAAAACAGATTTTGGTCTGTCAGTTTGGCAGGGATGATGGTCATGGCCTGAAGTGTGTAGGCTTAGGTAGATCTAGTAGATGCGGCAGGGTGAGGTGATCCCACTAAGAGGTAAAAAAGTGTGTTGGCTGGCCTGTACCAGAGAACAAACCTTGTTTGGGAGTGAATTAGCACATAGTACTCCTTATCTGGTAGTGATGAAATTCTAGGACTTGAAAGAGCTCTCACAGGCTACTAAGTGAACCCAATTGTTTCTTGGCAATACCCAAAAAGATGAACCTTTCCTTTCTCAAATAAGTATTGCCACAAAGATTTCTCTAACCTTCTCCAAAAGCTATTCAAGTACACACCTTTCATTAGCAGGAAGTTTTGCCTTGGCTCTAATCTAAATTCTTCCTGCTGCTCTTCAAATCTAATTCCTCTTTCCCATTCTTGACTATGGGAAGTTCTGGCTAAGCTATTCAGACTCCTCAATGTCCCTGTTGGTAAAGAGCCTACCTCCCAGTCTAGGACAGAGGCCTGCCACTGGGCAATCTTGTCGATATTCTCCAAACGCCGCTTGCGTTCATTGATCTGCTGAGTCACATTTCTCATGACAGCCAGAGCAGCTGCCACATACCTGTAGTCACTGTAAAGACATAAAAGTACAAGATAAATGAATCAATATGCTAGAGAATCTCCTTTTCCTACTTACTATAAGAGACCCCTGACTTTCAGATAGAACTCATGCCATATGTAGTAAAAGACTACATTATTTATCCTTTTTTATAGTAAGGAGTAACTATGTCACTAAGTTATGTCCAGTAATATGTAAATAAAAGTGTTGGGCAGAACTTTTGAGAAACTTCTTTTAAGGAAAACAGCATGCCCTTCTTGGACCCTTATTCAATCCTGATGCTTGGAATGTTGGTGTGATGGCTGAAGTTCTAGCAGCTATCTTGCATCATAAGGATAAGGCCCATACTCTTAGAGATAGGATAATAGAAAGTGGAAGGAGCCCAAGTCTTTGATGAGCATGGAGCCACCGTGGCAGTCATAGAATGCCTCACTACAGACTTAATTTACATAAAAGAAAAATAGACCCGTATCTTTTTTACACTATTATTTTTATGTCCTATCCAATACAATGAGTCAAGGACCAAGAAGGGAGCTTCACACATGGCATGGTCCCCATAACTTTGCCATTTCTTCTATTACCTATTTCTAGGGAGCTCTGCTCAATCACAGTAAAATAATATCCACATCGTTTCTCTTGTACAATATAGAGATAGGATGCAGCATAGTGGTTAGAACAGAATCTGGAGCCCAGAGTCTTTGAAATCAAACCCTAGTTTTATCAATGACTAGTGGTGAGGCCTTTGGCAAGTCTCATTCACCCTCTCAGTGGCTTAGTTTCCCCAGTTTCCCATAAAATGGGGAGAATCGCAGTAGGATTTGTTGAGGGTTTAATTATCCATGTAGACTATTTTACTATTGGCTCACAGTAAATGTTAACATTATTATTAATACAAATCAAACATCTCTCTAGTATAGATTTCACAAGGATTGCCTCTTAAAACCTGGTCCCAGAAGTACAACCCTAGGCACAGCTTCCTAGGTCTATGGATGGCCCACTTGTTGGTTATACCACCCTGCACAGTTTTCTGTGCTTGTCTAATCTGATTTCCATTGAGTGGCTCCTGTTAAAGGAAGATTGAAAGTAAGATCCCACACATTTAGTGGAGCTACAATAAACTGAGAAGGCAGGAGGATGAGTTCAGTCTTAACTAGCCTTTCCTTAGAGAAGTTGAAGATGGTTTGTGGTCACTAACCTGCTCACTGTCCCAGCACCAATTAGAAAGAAGAGAGGGGGAAAAAAGATTCACAGTAACTGTCTTTTTCTTTCCTAATATGTTGAAGTGTGGGGTAGTAGACCAAACAGAGGCACAGGGAAGGAAGTTCTAACTGCCAGGGCAGATGCCATGTAGCACTGCTTCTTAGCTGGTCTTACTAGCTCCGGTCTGTTTTCTGCATGCCTACCAGATCAGAGTCTTCAAACACTACTGCATTTTATCACCTCCAGTGACAGGATGCTTACTAAACCTCCTAACCAGTCTACTCTGTCTCAAGACAATTCCATTAAAAAAAAAAAAAAAAAAAAAAAAAAAAGAAAACTCTTCTTTATCCTGAACCTTTATGAATGTTAGCTATTATCAGTTTTTCTTCTGGACCCTGCTGCTGATTCATAGTGAACTTATGGTTGACTATGCTTCCTAGGTCTCTTTAAAATATGCTGTCAGGAAGCTGCATCTCTCTCAGTCTGTATTTGAACTGTTGATTTCTTAGACAGAACTACAAAACTTTACATTTGTTCATGTTACATTTCATCCTTTTACAGTTACTTGCACTAGCATATGGGGGAGCTATTGGGCTCTGTAACATTATCAGTTTCTCCCTAGCATTACTGAGCCTGCCATTTAGAAGCAGGTGATGACAGAAGAGGTGGTGTAGAAGCTGCTGACATAAATGAGTATGCCTGTTCTTTGGGTCCAATTTCTGTCTCCCATGCCCTTAATCTCTGATTTGAGGTTATCAGGAAAATGCCTTTAAGGAACTTTCTGGGAGGTCAAACATAGAGCTACACTGTCTAATATGGTAGCCACTAGCCACGTTAAATTAAAATGAAATAAAATTAAAAATTTAGTTCCTTAGTTGCACCAGCTACATTTCTCAGTACTCAATAATCATATATGGCCAGTGGTTACTATATTGGGCAGCACAAATTTAGAACCTTTACATCATTGTAGAGAATTCTATTGGACAGCACTGGCATGAGAATGCTTATTACCTAATGCCTGACTCAGCCATGGATTCATCACTGCTACTGTTCCATAATGTCAGTCTACCCTTGACATTTTTAGCTGGCTCCCACTAGCTTCAGGAGTGGGTAAGAGAAGAAGTGAATAGCTGTGGTACAGCCTGAACCTTGCTCAGACTTTCTGGGTCTCCAGATGAGGTCTGGGTCCAGCCCTCTAATAAGGAGACTGACTGAACCAAGATTGTATTATTCCAGACGTGTCAGCTAAACTCTCTCTTGCACACCATCTTCATTCTTGTCAGCTTAAGGAAGGTTGAGGGGTAGGGTGGAGACATGCAACCCTTTTGTAAATAAAGGTAGTATTATTCTCCATTTATCACTCTCTGTCCATCTAATCTTCTAATTCAGAGGCCATTCTAACTGCCTGCATTTCAGACCTAACTATCTGAACATCCATCTGACTAGACCTTTAAGTTGGCAGCAGCCTTCAAATACAAGCTACTCTGACACACATTACAGGAGGATTCATTTTGATTCACCTTCCTGAAACCTGCCAAAAGGGGTGGCCTATGCCCTGGGAGTAGTGCTGGGACCAACAGGTCTTGCTGAAGGAGGATAGGGATTGATGTAGCCTGCCACTGCCTGAGCCATTCTCTCAACACTCTCGAGCCCAGGAGGTAGAAGGAGATGGAGAAGAAGGCCTTGAGGCAGGGGTTCCTGTCACAAGGCAAAAGAGCACAGGAATGGCAAGTACCAAGCAGATGTCCTATCTTACTGGCTCCCACTAAACTCAAAAAGGCCCTGGGGTTGCTCTGACCTAAGAAACTAAAACAGCCCTTGGTTATGCTTTAAAGATAGTCTTTCTGTGCTCTTAAAAGCCCAGAAAAAGCACTTATGCAATATATAATTTTACTTAGTCGATAACATCAGGCCCCAAGTATGATTTTAAGAGCCTCCTTCTAGGTTCCGTGGAATAGATATTCAGGAGTAGGTGGGAGATAAGCTGTGATATAAAATCATTTGAGAATCACTCTTGGAATATCCTGGTTTTAAAACTATTGGTCTGAAGGCTTCTCCACTGAGATTTAGGTACAACAGTGGCTGCTTCTGGTCACTTAGCACCATGAAGTGTAACTGTGGAGGTCATTTAGGTTCATGACACCATGGGCTGGCAGAACTAGAAGACATTTTCTAGAGTGGCTAATATTATGGCTCACAAACCTTCCTGGGCATAAAAATCACCTAGAGGGTTCCCAGACTACTGTCCATAATTTGTATCCCTGTTTTGCCACAGACTTGTTCTTTGTTGTTTTTCTCTGTATGAGCCTCAGTCATTCCAGCCATAGAAGGAGGAAATCTGACTAGAAGACCTTCCTTAAAGGGTCTTTCCATTTTAGGTGCCATAAATATTTTCCATTTTTATTTTTAAAATATCTTAATTTTAGCGGGGGTTCTTCAGTGTCCTATTAGCTCTCACAAGAAACTGTATCCTTAAAAAATTTGAAACTCAGTTCTGGCAATGGGCTGAATTAAATCTTTCCAAGTGAGACTTAGTTACCTCCAAATTTCATGTCTAATGAGTATTCCCTCCCCACCTCCAACTCCCAGCTAGCAAAAAGACTCAGGGAGGGGAAAGAAGAATCCTCCCTTGCAAAATCCTTCTCTACCTGCCTCCCTCACAGCCAACAGAGCATGGAAGTCAGAACTATCACTACTCACACAAAGGGATAGTCCAGTGCCACCACATTTGGATTCATATCTGAAATCTGTCCAAGGCACCGGAACCACTGAAGCACATGAGTCATGATTTGCTAAAGAAACATTAACTTAAAAATGAAGTGTGACATAATCAAAATCAACTGGCCCACACGTGTCCTTATGCAACTAGGTCTAGAAGTCGGCTCCAAGGAAACGAGGCAATGGAGCCAAATGAAAGTAGGAAGCAGGCCTAATAAGAATCAGAAAGAAAGCTAAAGAAAATTGGGCAACAGCCTTCTTTCTTCTTGGAGTGCTCAATCGGGAAGAAAGCTGAGAGCTGGGGCAACAAATCTAAGGTCGGGGATTTAATTAATACCAATTAAAAGCCAGCTAAAAACAGGCTAGGGACTCTAGACCATGAAGTAAAGCATGTGAAAGAAGGAGAATGATTCACTGTAGACCATCCTCATTGTTGGAGATGACTCCTAGCATATATCTTAATGGTAGGGGGTTAGGGGTATCATTTCCATTTTGAGAGAGATAATCTCCTTGGTTCATTTTGAGTTGGTTTTCTTGAAAATACTGAAAAACTTTAAAAGAACCTCAGGGCAAGTCTCAAGTCTATTTTCCCCTAGTCATGCTCTGGGTCTAAGGGGAAAGTACAGTTGGAATTAGGCAGAACAGGGTAGAAAAGACTAAAGAAGACCAGGGATGTAGCCTTACAGAAGAAATCAAAGGTCAGTACGGTTGGGCAGGCTGTTACCAGGATATTTGAATCTATCAAGCACAGTAGAATAAACAGTGAACAATTATTTCATCTAGGATGATTTGCTTAGCTAAACTCAGGACTAAGAACCAGGCTATAAGCTAGCTGAAGTCAGGGTCTAACTTGTACAATAATGATGAGGTATACTGATTTTGTATGCATACTGATTTATAACTTTATAAGCAACTCTCGCAGGCATTCCCTCACTTTACGCACATAATGGCCTTAAGAGGTAATCAAGAACATGTCATCATACCATTGTGCAGATAAGCTACCAAAAGCTCAGGAAAGGCAAAAGGACATATGTTCTCAGTAAGGACTAATATAGAGGAGGCTCTCTTCCATACTCCTTTTCCCCTTAATCCTTTACCTATGGTCCTGAGCGGTATACTTGAGGAGCTCAGCCAACTGTAAGGGATATTTGCAGATCTTCTGGACTGGAGTCAAAAGGAAACCATCAATAGCAATGTCAATCATCTGCTGCAAGAGGCGACAGGCCTCAAAGAAGTGCTGATAACGGCTGTCTTTCATCAGTTTGGAGAGTTCCATGCAGGCGTCCAGGTGGTTGTTACAGTACTCAGAGTATATCCAGAATCCATCTTGCTGTGAGCAGAGGAAAAATGAAGAGAAAGTGAAAGGCTACTGTGGACTCCAAAAGAAGTTTTGGAGAAATGGAAAAACAGACCAGACCTTGTTCTTATGTAGGAATATTAAAATGATAATAATATCAATCTTTCCTAAAGCGATTCATAATTTAATAATAAAAATAAAGAAATTATTTGAGAACTAGACAAACTATAAAAATTCAGAAAGAAAAAATAAATAAGTAGGAATCGTAAGGAAATTCTATAAAAGAAGGATAATGAGGGGAGACTGGCCCTCACAATTGTAAAACACATTATGACAATAAAACTCTGGTGCTGGATCATAAAAAGAGATAGGTCAGAGGTTCTACTTCTGGCAATGTTAGACTAAGTTGTTTTAGATAAATCTTACCAATGAGAATAGCTAGTAAAGTTAGAAAAATACAACAAATTTCAGTTTAAAAGAATCACATCATCCAGAGCCTCAAATTGTCTCCAGAGAATATTCCTTAGAAAATATACCTTGTACTTAGGGGTAAAGAGGTCGTGATGTATACAAGTTAAACACAAATGACTGAATAAAAAATATATGTGCATGTGTATATATGTATAAATATGCATATAAAGAGAGGAAATGATGAGAGAGTAAGGAGAGAGAGGGAGAGCATATTCAAATTATAAAGTAAAAGCAGTGAGATGTTAACAATAGGTGAATCTAGGTAAATGGTATATGAGTGTTCTTTGTACTGTTCTTATTTTTCAAGTTTTCTGTAAGTCTGAAATTATTTCCAAGTTTTACAAACCTCCACAATTGTTCTTATACACTGTTGAGTACTCATACAAAAATTACCTGATGTGTGAACAAAACCTAAGAGAAATAATAGAAATTAATAGACAAAAAAAAATCAAGATTGAGTTATTACACATGGACTTAAAAAAATATTATTTAAAAATTACACATAGGCATGCTACACAGATTAAGAGAAATTAGAAAGAAACATATATTTAATACAGAGCTTACTGACATATAAAAGTCCTAGAACTTAAAAGAAAAGCAATCTAATTAAAAAAAACATGCAAAATAGTACATTAAAAGGTTGATACACCATGCTTAGGAGAGATTTATCCATGCACTTCACCATATTAACAGATTAAAGGAGGAAAATCATATAATTATTTCAATAGATACATAATAAGCATTTGAAAAAAAATTACAATAAAAGCCACCAGCAAACTAAGAATAGAAAGAAACTTCCTCAGTGGGCTAAAGGGCAACCATGAAAAACCTAAGCTAATATCCTTCTCAATGATGAAATACTGAATGTCTGCCCCTAAGATCAGGTACAAAAAAGATGCCTGCTTTCACAATCTCTAGTTAACACTGTATCGGAGGTTCTAGTCAGTATAATAAGACAAGAAAAGGAAAAAGAAAGTATGCAGATTGAAGGAGAAGAAATAAAACTGTCTTTATTCAGAAATTACATGATTGTGTATATAAAAATTCCTAAAGAATCTATAAAGAAAATACTAGAATGAATTAGTGAATTCAGTAATGTGTCAGGATTCAAAGCTGATATACAAAAATCAATTGTATTTCTATATCAGAGCAACAAACTTTAAAAAATTGAAGTAAAAATACCCTTTATAATAGTAACAAAAATTGAAAACTTAGAAACCATTTTTTTTTTTAAATAAGGTCAAGATCTACACAACGAAAACTAGAAACAATGCTAGGAAAAATTACAGAAAACCTAAATAGATAAATAGATGGTCATGGAACTGAAATGTCAGTTTTCCCAAAATTGATCTACAGATTAAATACAATACTAAACAAAATGCTAGCAGGGTTTCTGTTTGTTTTTACTTTCTAACAGTACTTGGAAAACTGATTTTTTTTTTTTGTTTACTGAGAAACAATTGGCATACATCAATGTATAAGGTGTACGGTATGATATTTTTATTTACATATATTGTGAAATGATTATCACAATATATTTAGTTAACATCCATCAACTCACGTAGATACAATAAAAAGAAAAAATAATTCATTATGATGAGATAAGTTTATAGGATAACCACAATTAAATTTTTCTTCTTGACAAAACTAAAAAATCCCCTAAAAATCTAAAAATTTATATAGACATACAAATCACCTATAATAGCCAAAAATGTTTTGAAAAAGAATGAATTTGAAGGACTTATGCTACCTGCTTTCAAGACTTGCTGTGAAGCTACATAAGACGAGACAGCAGGAGAAAATAACTGATTTTTTTTGGTAAAAAAAAATAAATAAAATAAAAAATAAAAACTATGGTGATGGATATTAACTAGACTTACTGTGGTGATCATTATACAATATATACAAATGTTGAATTATTATGCTGTACACCTAAAACTAAAATAATGTTATATGTCTATATCTCAAAACATCCAAATTGTTGTATAGATCACTGGAATAGAATTGCATCCCTAAGAATAGATGCACTCATATATGATCAATCAACTTTTTTTAGCATTTTATTTTATTTTACTATTAGTTTCAAGTATACAATACATTGGTTAGACCTTTACATAATTTATGAAACAAGTCCCCATTACTCTATCACCCCTCTGGCTCTAAACATAGCCATTATATTATTGCTGACTACATTCCCTATGCCTTGTTCCTCAGCCCATGACCTATCAACTACTAATTTGTACTACCTTAACCCTTCACTCCTTTAACCCAGCTCCCCAACTCCTCTCCCCTCTGGGCATCACCAGGTTGTCCTCTGTATTTGTGAGTTTGTTTTCTATTAGTTTGTCCTTTTTGTCCCTTAGAATCCTCATATAAGTGAAATTTATATGAGATATTTATCTTTCTCTGACTTATTTATTTTTCTCTGATTTATTTTGCTCAGCATAATAACCTCTGTGTCCATCCATGTCGTTGCAAATGTTAGAATTTAATTTTTTTGTATGGTTAAGTAATAGTCCATTGTATATATGAAGCATAACTACTTTATCCAATTGTCTGTAGAAGGGTGATTATGTTGCTTCCATATCTTGGCTATTGTAAATTGAGCTGTCATGAACATAGAGATGCCTAGATCTTTATGAATTGTTTTGGTTTTCTTTGGACAAATACCGGGAGTACAATTACTGGGTTAGAAGGTGGATATATTTTTAATTTTTTGAGGAAGGAACCTCCAGACTGTTTTCCATAATGGCTGCACCAATTTGCAATTCCGCCAACAGTGTAGGAGAGTTCCCTTCTCTCCACATCTTCACAACATTTGTCATTTTTTGATTTATTAACCATGGCCATTCTGACAGGTGTGAGGTGATATCTCATTGTGGTTTTCATTTGCATTTCCCTGATGATTAGTGACCTTGAGCATATTTTAATACATCTGTTGCCATTTGTATTTCCTCTTTGGAGAAATATCTATTCAGAATTTCTGCTCATTTTTTAATTGGTTTGTTTTTATTGTTTTTGAGTTGTATGAGCTCTTGTATATTGTGGATATTAACCTCTTATCAGATGTATCATTAGCGAATATCTTCTCCTATTTAGGTTCCCTTTTCATTTTGTTGATGGTTTCCATTACTGTGCAAAATCTTTTTAGTTTGATGTAGAAATGTTTATTTTTTTCTTTTGTTTACCTTGCCCAAGGAGATATATGCAAAAAGAAAGTACTAGTAACAATAATCAGAGTTTTCTGCCTATGTTTTCTTCTAGAAGTTTTATGATTTGGGGTTTAAGTCTTTAATAAATTTTGAGTCTATTCTTGTATATGGTGTAAGAAGGTGGACCAGTTTCATTTTTTGCATGTATCTGTCCAATTTTCCCAGCACCATTTATTGAAGAAACTGTATATTCTTGCCTCCTTTGTCATATATTAAGTGAGCGTATAGACGTGGATTTATTTCTGGACTCTCTATTCTGTTCCATTGATTAATATATCTGTTTTTATGCCAGTATCATCTGTTTGGATTACTGCAAACTTGTAGTATAGTTTGATATCAGGTAGTGTGATACCTCCAACTTTGTTCTTCTTATGCTTCAATTTATTTTTATTTTCTTCAATTTCTTTTTTCAATGACTTATAGTTTTCTGAGAACAGGTCTTTTACCTCTTTGGTTAATTTGATTCCTAGGTATTTTATGGTTTTTGATGCAGTTGTAAATGGGAATGTTTTCTTAATTTCTCTTTCTTAAAGTTCATCATTGGTATACAAAAATGCAATCATCTTCTCAATATTAATTTTGTATCCGGCTACTTTACTGAATTCTTTGATCAGTTCTAGTAATTTTTTTTGTGGAATCTTTAGGGTTATCTCTATATAGTATCATGTCATCTGCAAATAATGACAATTTTACTTCTTCCTTTCCAACCTATATACCTTTTGCCTTTATCTTGTCTGATTGCTGTAGCTAGGAATTCCAATACAATGTTGAACAGAAATGGTGAAAGTCTTGTTCCTGATCTTAAGGAAAATGCTTTTAACCTTTTCCAATTGAGTATGATGTTAGCTGTAAGTTTATCATATATAGCCTTTATTATGTTGAGGTATGGTCCCATATTCCCACTTTGCTGAGAGTTTTTATTATAAATGGATGCTGAAAATTTGCAAAGGCTTTTTTTCATCTATTAATATGATAGTATAATTTTTATCTTTCAATTTGTAAATATGGTATAACACATTAATTGATTTGTAGATATTGTACCAACCTTGCATCCCAGGAATAAATACAACTTGATCATGGTATATGATATTTTTAATGTATTGCTTAATTTGGTTTGCTAATATTTTGTTGAGGATTTTTGCATCAATGTTTAACAAGGTTATCAGCCTATGTTTTGTTTTGTTTTGTTTTTTAATGTCTTTGTCTGCTTTTGGAATCAAGGTAATGGTAGCCTCACAAAAAGAATTAGGGAGCCTTCCCGTTTCTTAAAATTTTTGGAATAGTTTGAGAACAGGTGTTAAGTTTTCTTTGAATAACTGGTTAAATTTGCCTATGAAGCCATTTGGTCCAAGACTTTTCTTTCTAAGGAGTTTTCTGTTTTGTTGTTGTTGTTGTTGTTGTTTTTTACTGATTCAATTCCATTGGTGGTAATTGGTGAGTTCTGATTTTCTGTTTCTTTTTGACTCAGTCTTGGGAGATTGTATGTTTCTAGAACTATATCCATTTCTTCCATATTGTCCAATTTGTTGGTATATAATTGCTTGTAATATTTTCTTTAGATCATTTGTATTTCTGTGAAGTCCGTAGTTACTTCTCTTTTGTTTCTGATTTTATTTATTTGGATCCTCTTTTTTTCTTGAGTCTAGTGGAGGGTTTATTAATTTTGTTTATTCTTTCAAAGAACCAGCTCTTGGTTTATCTTTTGTTTATCTAGACTCTATTTCATTTATTTCTACTTTGATCTTTATTATTTCCTTCCTTCTATTCACTTTGGGCTTTGTTTGCTGTTCTTTTCCTAGTTCTTTTAAGTGTATGGTTAGATTGTTCATTTAAGCTTTTTCTTGTTTCTGGAGGTAGGCCTGTATCGCTATGAATCTCTCTCTTAGAACTACATTTGCTCTGTCCCATAAATTTTGAGTCGTATTTTCATTTTTATTTGCCTCTAAGTATCTTTTGATTTCCTCCTGGATTTCATCCATTAACCCATTCATTGTTTAGTAGCATGTTATTTAACCTCCGTATGTTTGCATATTTTCCAGTTTTCCTCTTTTAGTTGCTTTTTATAGTTTCATACCATTTTGAATGGAGAAGATGGTTCATATGATTTCACTCTTCTTAACTTTACTAAGAATTGTTTTTTTTGTCATAACATGTGATCTATCCTGGAAAACGTTGTATGTGCACTTGAGGAAAATGTATATTTTGCTGCTTTGGGGTGAAATCCTTTGAAAATATCTACTACATCCATCTGGTCTAGTGTGTCATTTAAGCCCACTTTTTCCTTGTTGATTTTCTGTCTGGAAGATCTGTCTATTGGTGTCAATGGGGTGTTAAAGTCCCCTACTATGAGGGTATTACTGTTGGTCTCTCCTTTTATATCAGTCAATAACTGCTCTTTATATATAGGTGTTCCTATGTTGGGTGCATATATGTTTACTAGGATTATGTTCTCTTAATTTATCGATCTCTTTATAATAATATAATTCCCTTTTTTGTCTCTTATAGTATTTTCTTAAAGTCTATTTTGTCTGACATAAGTATTGCTGGCCTGGATTTTTTTTTTTCCCCATTCCATTTGTGCAACATATCTTTTTTCCATCCCTTTACTTTCAGTTTGTGTGTGTCATTTGATCTGAAGTGGGTATCTTTTAGACAGAAGTTGCATAGGTCATGTTTTCTTATCCTTTCAGCTACCCTATGTCTTTTGATTGGCGCATTTAATCCATTTACATTTAAAATGATTATTGATAGGTACGCAATTATTGCCATTTTATTATTTGTTTTTATTTACCCTCCACTTCTTTTTATTACAGAAGTTCCTTTAACATTTCTTATAATACTGGCTTGTTGGTGATGAATACCTTAAGCTTTTCCTTGTCAAGAAAGCTCTTTATTTCACCTTCAATTTTAATTGAAAGTCTTGTTGTATAGAATATTAGTGATTGTAGATTCTTGTTTTTCATAACTTTGAATATTTCTTGTCATTCCTTTCTGGCTTGCAAAGTTTCCATTGAAAAGTCAGCAGACATTGTTATGGGGGCACCCTTGTAATTAACTAGCTTCTTTTCTCTTGCTGCTTTTTGACCAAATTCTTAACTTGGCAGATCATAGTGGGTAGTCACATCATAGGTCTATAGCTTTCTTATCAAAGGCTAATCTTTAACCTTAAGTGAGCCTTTCCATTGTTCTTATGCATCTAGGTCAACATACCTTTGAAATGTCAGAGTTATTTTCTTTTTTC